>NC_051128.1:1012601-1061022 GCF_014839805.1 Manduca sexta
AAAACCGTACCTCATTTTGGAAAAATAACAGCTTCGTGAAGGCAACAATGCTACAAACCAAACACAACAACGGTTACATTTTTCTGCTTGCAATGATACCACATGAACTTACCACCTTACACGATATCAGACAATACAAACGAAATTAATCATTCCAAAATATATTCTACAAAAACATTTCCCTATAGGTCAAATCATGAATAGGTGCAAATAATTAACTACATTTCTGAAAGAAACCAACTCAAAAATATTATTTGTGGGAAATTAACGAAATCGTTCTTGAAATCTTTGGGGGAGGCCTATGTTCAGCTTTGGACACTCATATTCTGTAGGGCACCCTGTAGCTGTTCATGATGATGATGTACAAAAAATATCTGGTAACAATTTTGGAAGTTGTTTGTAAGGCAAAACCAGAAGATTAATAAATATTGATATAGGTCATTTTATTTCTAAGGGTCCAAAGTATATCATGTGCAGGACACTCCACAAAGCGTAGGACGTACGTGCCCGTGCATACGTCACGGTAATAAGCTTCAGCATATCGTTATTACTGTCAGGATCGCGTGTCTGAGTAGGCGGGTTAGCGGGTCGATGACCCGAGGCTTGCACGCTCCTCTTTTGACTGACACATTTAGTTGCAAAACGATGATTTTCCGGTGTCTAACATTATATTGATGAAACAAACTGCCATTAGTTTCATTCGGTCAGCCTAGTCCAGTCTTGTGGATTCTTCTAAGTCGTAGAATCCTGTTGGTAGCTTTTTCTGGTCTTAATGCATATGGATTATCTCAAAATATAAAGAAGGCATGCTAGTTATCAGCATCATTATCATCAGCAGCAGGATGTCCATGCTGAACACGGGCCTCCCCTAAAGATTTCCAGATTGGGAGCGGCCTACATTCAGCTACCTTCTGAGACTTTTGTTAGATCATCTGTTTTGTGGATTCTTCTAAGTTGTTGAATCCATTGATAGTTTTGTCTACTGATAATGCTTATGGATCGTCTCTAGATACAATGAAGTCATCCCAATTATCACTAATCTAAAGAACACCCGAGCGTTAACTAAAGCTGGATCTTACATACTGAAATACGATAAGTTCTTTCAATCTTCAGCATTGACAATGTGTTTGAATTATCTTACATAGATGCTGATGTACTTAACCAAAACGTCGAAACAGTCTGACACTATAAAATGGCTTACCAGCATACCCGTTCCGTGGTGGTGTGTAATCTATAGAAACAAATCAACAAATAGGAATACATGATGACGAGACACGCCTCTTTCGCTTGACATTTAACTTCAATTGCACATCATTACCTCCCTGCACCCTGATAAAAAGCTGATTCGACAAAAACAATGCATAGTGGAGTACTGACAGACATCATTTCATTTCAACACAATCATAATAATATGTAATTACTAAAACATAAAAGAACAAAACAATGAAATGCGTGAACATTACGCGCGCAAAAACGCAAGCGAAGAAAATGTAGTTTATTAGAGTATTACGATGTATAACTTGTGTGATGTGTGTAAAAATACACAGAAGTCGTAGTGTCTTCAAAACACATTTACCGTGAACAAGCGTGAAGGGCAGTCAGTTCGCAATGACTGCATGATTTAAAACAATCCGCCGCATCATGATTTTATTTGTAAACCTTACTATCTTACTAATAATATAGTTTGTAAAGATTTTTCGATGTTAGTTAGAAGTAAACGTAGAAACTTCTAAACGGATTTATGGAATTTGGTGCTCCTATCCTGAAAAACGCATAGGAAGATTTTTATTCCTGGAATAGATTTTAAAGTCAGTCTCTCAGATCAAATTCATTCAAAACCTCCAAGATCCTTGAGTAGTCTAAGTCAGAGTTTCAGAAACCCCATTCAAGAGTCTCTAATTGCACCTTGAAGTCGCGATGACTTCACCCAACTGCGTCTCTAGATATAACTTTTGTAAAGTTCATTTCAAATAAACTCACATAAGCTGCTTCAAATAAAACTCAATATTTTCGGCAACAAAGCCTTCGTCTTCGTGGTTATGTAAATTGGTAAAGAAAGTAACATAAGGTTTTGCAAATACTTGTTAAAAGTGATACTGCCATAATATGAATTGTACAAGCCACAGAATAATGTTAGCTTAGAACAATCTAGACACAAACAAGCTAACAGATTTTGCTACATTCCTTGATCTTTTAAAAGGATGTGGATAAATGGAAATCCTTTTACAATCATATTTATAAGATATCGCCTAACTCTGCTACAGAAATTATATAAAAAACATGTCCAAAACATTGCGGCGACGCGGCCCACATTTGTTGCGCGTGCGCTGTGACGTCACCCGAACCGCCAGCCGAGAGCCTCCGCGGCCGGTTTGCAGTTCAAGATCAGAGCGCGAGGTCATGTTTACTAGACATGCTTGCCGATTGAATCATGCCTTACTATAAATATATACGATTAGATTAAATTGAAGGCTACTAAATACTACCTCACATCTTCTGTTTATGTAATAAAATGTTAAAAACAGACTGATAGATATAATAGAGGCGGGAACGTCGCTCGAAATGGTGGTAAGCACAGCGATATCAACGACTGCGCATAATAGAAGCAACACCGCTGAAATCATTAAATTACAAGCACTACAATATTACATGCAGTGGTTCCTACCTAACTAGAAGGTTCTTAGCAACAGCCAAGTCTATTGCTAGTACAGCGATGAAATCAACACATATGCCCTTAACGGTGAAGGAAAACATCGTGAGGAAACCTACACACCTGAGTAGTTCTCTATAAGAATTTCGAAGGTGTGTGAAGTATCCTAATCCGCACTAAGAGTCAGCGTGGTGGACTAAGGCCTAATCCCTCTCAGTAGTAACGTAGGCCCTTACCCAACAATAGGTCAGTATAAAATACAGGGCTGATATTTATACCCTATACAAACGTTAACACTTGTACTTTTTATAACCTTGAATACAACTATATACATAAAGGGTCACCCACAAACTGTGTTACATAAATCACTTGTATTTACCTCATCGTCCCACGTAATGTCAGTCGTCAATGGTCACGTTATGACTCATTTCCTATGCGACATCTTACTCATAGTAATGCAAAAGCAATTATTTTAACTATAAACTCAAATTAGAAACATAGTTTCAAATTAGATACAATAAAATGTATCGGAACATGAGTGGACACAGAGTTTGAAGAAAAGAATAGCTAAGTCGCTTAGGTCCAAGAAATTCATCTTAGAGCAATTACAATCAAAATATTTGTTCTGGCGCAAACCCAGAAACAATCTATATTTATTGTACTAACAAGTCATGTTAAACATAACTTGAAATACTACATACAAATGCTTTATTTCATTTTTTCTAGAAATAAAATCACATTGAATGACCTGTCAATAAATCATAGAAAAAGACGGCACGCTGCCTTAGAAATGATTTATCTAGACGTCAAAAAGCATGCTCAGACCCTCATCATAGCGACCGATCCAGGAGTTATCTTGACATGAGATTGACAAGTCAATATGCAAGATCAAGAGTCTAGAGTCGACGCCTAGGTTCAGCCTACCGGAGCTTCAATCAAGATTTTATTCATATTTTCCTTCGTGAAAGACATCACTCATTATGTCACCGATTTCTTTTGCAATTTTCACAACTTTGTAAAAATAAGTGAAGGTTTATTAAAACATTATATATTTTATCCTCCTTTTTAATAGATATGTATATGTTCACATGGGCAGAGCCGTGAGTAAAACCTATTAAACTAATTGCACTTGCAATTACAACTACCTAAGACCTATATTATTTGCGATTACAATAGTGACGTCTTTACCTGAGTCACATGGATGATCAGCCACTGACTCACACCATTATCCATTGTATTCATGAATAACTTACACAAAAGCATTACATAAAAACAACACAAGAGGCGTTTGTGCAAACATTCATCGTCGTGCGGTGACACAGTTTCGTTTTGTGCGAAAAGTCGTTTCAACTGGTGCCGCTAGATGGCGTTATAATGAATATTTTAAACACGCTTTTACCTTAAACTTAAAGTCGACTACGACATGAACTTAAAAATTCTTTACATTAATTCAAAACTTTCGATTGTATTTCAAGTATAAAATGTATCACTTATGATTAGACATTTATGGGTATTAATTCCAATAAAACGGCAATTTTTATTCCACACATTTCTAGAAGAGCCAGCGCATGAGCAACTATATAACCTGTTATAAATCAATGTCCCGCCGGCCTTTAGTTAAGTAGAAGTTATAATAAACTCTTTTCTTAAGAAAGTTCACAGACACAAATCAATCTGCACCTACCATACAAGGACGACGTATATGGACGTCGACGTCAGCTATCACGGGCGGCGGCGTCGACGCGTCTTGGAGACCCGCTGACCTCACACATTGGGTAAGGAGTAAGGCCCTGCGCGTGAGTCGAATACCAAGCAGTTGCAACGAGAAAGCGTGCCATATCGGATGACGCGTGGCCTTGGACACTATTTAGCCTTAAGGTGCCAGTTTAGTACATCCTATCATTTAGATTTGCGAAGGTCAAGTTTTCAAATAGGTGGTACATTATACGTCTACCATATGCGCATACGCATTAACTATTTCTGCCACCATCTGTCTTACACCTGTTGTATTCCGGATTGAATACCGGTTGGAATTATAGTCCTTTTAAGTGATCTATAGTCCATTGAAATGTTACATTTTAAGGCCTTACCTTGCGTTTTTAGAGAACGCAATTTTATTTTGAAGTGTAGGGGGTCAGTCTAAAGCTAAAACCAAGTTTGTGGGTCGCCACCCTTGTCCCACGGCCGCCATCTTGAAAATAGGGGTTGAAATGGTTTTACGATGTATCTCTTAAACTATTTATCTGACAAAAAATTATAAACATTTTTGTTGCAAATTAAATTCTGTTCTTTGGTCTAGTAACTTTTGTCGTAGAACTATAAATAAAAAGTTATGAGCGAAATGTTAAGAAATTCAATGTTAAGCAATGTCCATTGCAATCATCAGAACGTGTGTTTATAAGGTTCATAATACTTTTTTGTACTCTCATTAATACCCAAATACCCAAGGGACCATTAGGGAACAAAAGAACATCTGCCTGCTATTATTATTATTATTTCTAACCTCTGTTGTTGTAAGAATAGCTGATAATATTATGTTGAAGTTGTCGTTCAACTTATATCTTTTAGTTGTGCTACATATTTCTGTACGTGCGGATGTATTTTATTCGATTTCGAATGATTTTAGACACGATTTTAACTTTAGTGAAAACTACTTTTTTTTTATTAGCATTTTGACTTTTAAAAGACTTTTAAAAGTCAAAATGCTAATAAATAACTTATTTACTACAACTTCAACACAATATTATCAGCTATTCTTACAATAAGAGAGGTTAGAAATAATAATAATAATAGCAGGCAGATGTTCTTTTGTTCCCTAATAGTCCCTTGGGTATTTGGTGTTAATGAGAGTACAAAAAGTATTATAAACCTTATAAACACACGTTCTGATGACGTTGCAATGGACATTGCTTAACATTGAATTTCTTAACATTTTCGCTTATAACTTTTTATTTATAGTTCTACGACAAAAGTTACTAGACCAAAGTTGTAGAATTTAATTTGCAACAAAAATGTTTATACATTTTTTGTCAGATAAATAGTTTAAGAGATACATCGTAAAACCATTTCAACCCTTATTTTCAAGATGGCGGCCGTGGGACAAGGGTGGCGACCCCACAAACTTGGTTTTAGCTTTAGACTGACCCCCCCTACACTTCAAAAAAATAAAATTGCGTCCTCTAAAAAACGCAACCCCAAATGTAACTTTTCAATGGATTACTATGTCAATAAGGAATCCATGTGCAAAATTTTTGAATTTCATTCTCACCAACGCATGTCGTGTATTATAAAACAGTAAAATTATGAATTTATAAGTAGATAAATTAGTAATTTTTCAAAGATTAGATCATATTAGATACATAGAAAGTGACATAATATATCAAACATATATGTCGAGACTAACGGCCTAACATCTTTATAGAAGGATGACAAACACTGCATTAGACACCTGATGATAAGGGATCATTCACATCACTACAACTATAATATGAATTACGATTTTTTCTCGATAATATATAAATAAATTTATTTAATTACGAAATTGGTATTACCAATTGGTATTACCAAAACGTAAACACCGGTAAAAAAAATTATAGTCATTCATTAGCCGATAAATTATTTTTCAAAGTAAAACTAAACTGTATTCATTACGCAAAAGGCACATAAAGGTAAAGGTACACGGACGAGGACACGCACTAAAGCTAATAAATAATAAAGTTAGTTATAAATGAGGTTGTAATAGAGATATCCTTCGATATCACCTGACAGCTGTCACACGCGTGTTTGTCAAACACTAAAGTCACGTCCACCAAGTAATTAGCTTAATAAAATAAAACTATATGCCACGTCCTAAACGAAATAGTGTCACATGTTTCTCAGCCTAATGTATTTTAAAAATGGGCTAATACTGGTAATTTCATTTGCGAAATTATAGATAGTCTTCCCTGGTCATCTCATTAGATGTAAGCGGTAAAAATTAAAAAAAAAACCATTACAAATTGCTTTAAGGAGAAGTGTGTGCATTGCTTGTTTTTAACTTAATATTCACAATGAGCACTCTGCCAGCGACATGATCATATTCGCAGCTATCCTCGTTGGAGTCATACCGACATACACATTGCACATTAACCACATACGAGAATTTAATTAACAACATCATAATTGGGTTATCAGTTTCCTCTAATTACATAACCTATTATTATTCCATTCCAAAATAAATAATAAATTCTAAATTTAAAAATTGAATTTGTTCAAATTTCGAACGCGATATCGCAACAAAAACCGCAAGACTCATTTCGTTCATTTCAATTTATTCGCGCCGTTTCCAATTCGTATACGAGTCGAGACAGATTAAAAAACACGTGACGAAATGGCATGAATCATCTCTCTGAGATGACGCAACCGATGACTGATAAAAAGCGCTTCATTCGATGTTTATTTATATCTTAACAGATGTTTGTATTGTGCTTCAATGATATCTTATTTGCTAAGATTGTGATACAGTTGACTTATCACTTATATTTTAAGTGCTTTCGTAATGTTTAATCTTGGTTTTGTTGGAAGGGAAATCCGTGCTATGCTTAATGCAATCGTATGGCTAACTAAACAGACTTCTCATTTGGAAAATTTGTTAAAACACTGTTGGCTGTATTTAAAAAAAAATCTATAGCTAAAATTAGTGAATTACTCTAGAAAATAAGTAAGATAAAATGGCGCGAATAATTTCCGAATTTGAAGGATATAATTTACTTTTGTGATTATTTCATAGAATTAAATGAATTTTTATATATCTAAAGCTTTATGGCCAATACTTTATCATTTATTTTTTAAATAGATAGAATATACCTCAGATGACTATATTGTTTATGTTTATTTCCACCGATGTGATAACAAACAAAAGTACGATTCTTTGAAAATGTCGTAGATCGTAGTAGTTCACGAGAATTACTATTATTCATCAAATACATTGTATTTCATGTATATTATTCATACGCAGAAAATATATATGCATAAGTTTTATATGTCGATACATATAAATTAGGCTCCATGCGAGTTTCCTTAGTCCGGATATGAGAGCGCGCAGGGGCTCGTCACTTCCGCCCAAAATGTTTACGGAATATGATATTATGCAGGAAAACATGTGGTATAAGCAAATGTAGACTTTCACGATAACCAGCTCCGTTCGATTCGATTTGCATATTAACTAATATCTTTGATATAAATATGAAACCTAGGTTTGACGATGCGCGCGCATAACGCAAATACTAAATCATATATTTTTATTGCTTAAATTATTAAGAACAGCTTATACATAAAAAATATTTCCTAAGTTGTTTTTAATCACGTCAATTGAACGAATTACGATGCAAGTTCAAGGAAATGTCAAACGAATCCGTAGTACATAAGGCGATACCTCAAAGTCCATTTTCATACATTTTGTTTCACCTTTAATCTGGGTAACTAAACAAGTATTGGCAAGTAAAGAATTTAAATTCACGTCTAGTTAGTGATTAGTTCTCGCAGTTGAAAGAAAAACGTAAAAATAATTAATAATCATGGATATTTCGGCCTTTAAAATTTCGTCATATTAAATTTTACAGTCTGGAAGATTGATTGACTGCCTCGGTGACGTAGTTGTACTGCATGCGCGGTACGGCAGCGCTCCGAGCCCGGAGTTTGGAGTCTGTGCCCGAAATGGCGATAGGCTCGCCTCTATCACATCATGGGACAGAAAAGGCTTGGCGAAAAGTGGGTGCCCTAGTTGCGCCTCTGCATACCCCTTCGGGGATAAAATGCGTGATGTTATGTTATGTAATAATATAAATAAAAAAAGAATTATAGATTCATCATTGATAGTTGTCATTTTATACATGTTACAATATCGGCGAAAATCGCCGGCGAACCAGGGAAGGCGCGTTTTAAAACCTTCGGCTGTCAAAGTGTTAAAACTATTGCCTTATGAGTCCTGGACATAAATCATCATTTTTGATCACCATCACCTATCAATTATCCTTGGTGTCAGTTATTCTTTAAGGATAACAGCGACAGTGTCAAAATCCCAGTGTATAAATAGACTGCATCGCGTGCCGCGGCATCCACAACACAGTGGTGTCGTAACACGCCTTATAAATAAACAGACACCACGCACACCGCTATTATAGTGAAATAGTTTCATTCCAATGTTTTGGAAAAAAGGGGATTGTAGGAATTTTTACTAATATTTATCTTATTTTAACGTCCTGATCGTCTAAAAAATAAAAAGAAAATTATTCTGACCAAATAAGATAAAAAAAATATCATTATTAATCTCCAGTATTTGTCAGTATGCTTTTCAATCATCAGATGAAAATTATTAAAAAGAGTATGCTAAAATATAAATAAAACAATTGCACTTATGTGGAACTAAATTACACATTTTTTCAAGTAAATATGAGCTAAATGCACTAAACGTGCAAAGCCATGAAGATATAAAAGTATTAATATGATAATACAGTAATCAATTAAAACACCGTTTAGATAACTTTTATTAGTAAAGATTATAATATTTGAGTTATATAATGACACTAAAGTACGGAAGCCTCTAGCAATAGTACTGACATTCAATTATTAATTCCAATTTCTTAAAATGGTCTCTAATTTGCTGGGCAAATTCTATTTACAAATAATTAACTCATCATAAGTAAAGTCATTATTCGCTAGAACTATAAAAACAAATGTGCAACGAAATGCAACCTTTATGACGTCATAGGATACGTAAACATGAAACCGCGAAGGAAGCGTTCCCACAACAGATTATAGCCACAGAACATTTTTAAATAAACCACCAAGAAAAATTTTTCGAAATACAACCGCCTAGACGTCATTGGGATACCCAAACTGGAAACCGCAAAGGTATAATTCCCGAAATAGATTACAGCCACCATTCCAAAAATAGGCCACCAACACAATACTACAAAGATCTTAAGAAATGCTTTTACGTAATGCAAATGCTATGGACGCGCAGGAATACCCGACCGCGATTTAACTGTTCCTGAAACAGATTGTAATGACAGACCCTTTTTCACAATAAACCCAACAACCAACATGACGATATGATAAATTCTAAATAAAAGTGCTGGTAGCCTGAATGAAACAAGCACATCAACAACAATGCGTCACTTGGTGGTAAGCCAATGATCACTTACAATAACAGCGAAATTATGAGCACGATACCGATGTTCGAGTTCGGTGTCTGATAGGACCCTGTCTTTTAATTTTATCCGTGGTGCTTTATAACTAGCTTATCTAGTTGTAAACGTCCCTTTTCTTGAGGTTAAAACGCCTCCTCAATTCATTATTTTGTCTCCCGCTTTGCTATGGAGGGAAGTGGACAATTATTTTTTCCAACTCCTCCCTATCTTTCTATTTGATTAATTTCGTTGCGGGATAATGATATATTAGTTTTCCTTGAGACTCGCCGAACTTCACTGCTCGGTGTCATAAAATGCCACTGCTGATCCTGGCTTACAGGAGTTGTAGTGGTGGGTGTGAGGGCGGGAAAGTCTCTACCGGTGTTCGAGAAATTTGGGTCTTCTTGATATGTTTTATCCTAGCACGGCAAAATACTGCACTAATGCTCATGAAAGATACAAGGTATATCAATATGGTCCTCGCAATAGTCGCCTCTCTCTTGGGGGTCCTATTAGCAGACATCCCTCAGAGATAACACGTAACGGTCCACCCAAAAAAAAAAAAAAATGTCCGTCATACATATAAACACCAGCATTTTTTGTATTTTTTGATATGCAGCAAACATACCATAGGTACTACAGCTGGGACTTCACTACTGGTCCGTTTCGGCTTACACACGACAAACAAAATTATCTACAGAGTGGTCCTACCAAATTTAATTCTACGAGCTATGACGATACTCCATTCAAGATATAATAAAAACAAATGACTAAGATGTTATATTAAGACATTACGTTTTGGTAAACGATGTCTAATAACCTGTTTTTAGATATTCGTGAATTGCGAAGGTCGTGTGCACTTGATTCATTGCACGACAATATTTACGCAAGTGATGATCTAATTGTACTGGTCTCCTTTTGAAAACTCATAAGAGCTATAACATAACAAAAGTATGATGTGCAATTAATATCAAATAAAAATAGATTAGAATAAAAGTAAATGAGGATGTAAATGATGAAAGCATTGGAAAGCCAAAGTGCTTAGTTGATATTTTGACGAATAAGGACGTTGCTCTTTAGCTGATGATAAGATCCACAACTACATATAAACAACAGAAACATTAGACATAAAATAGGCTCGATATAGAACCGAGATCTTGCAGAAGAGTGCTCAACTAGGAGCATCTAAAGCATAAAAGTGAGGCATAAAGAATATATGTAATGTAGTCACTATGTAATATCTCTTCATATTAAAATTAGTAATGGAAAAGATGTACAAGATCCTCTGAAATTACGAGACAGGAATAAAGGGGTCTGATTACGGAAGAAATGCCGCGGTCGGAAACAAGAGCCGCGAGTGAACACTTTAATGAAAGTCTACATTCTCATTACGTAAATTGTCACACAGCAAGTTCAGAAAGACTGGTGGCTGGTAGGTTCGCGATTATATATTTTTTAAAATTCTGTACTAAGATGTTCAAATCGCTTGTAAATAGCTAGTTCCATAAAAAACTTGAAAATGGTAGAGCCACGCTAGCCACGGCTTAAACTTATTTATCTACATCATAAATGCACTGGCTTGACAGAAAAGTATCACTGTGGCACAGAAAACAAACGTGGAGTAAGCTTATTGCATATTGTATGGTAAATTTAATGTTCAGAAACCAAAATATCCCTTTCCCTTTCGTAACACTCCCATTAGGCTGATAGCGCAACCATTTCTCTCCTGCTATTGAAGTTATCTATGGACGGTAAATACTATCAATGAGATATAAATCCACACATAAAAACCCAAAACAAAATTTCCACTCGGCTTTATGAGCACAACCCGTAACCTTACCTCACCAACCACTACACTACCGACTACTCTAGATGAATACACTAGTATTAACTCCTCAAGGTCATGAGTAGGAAGGCGATGATTTACGAGGACGATACGTCCGTCCCGGCCTGAGGTGGCGAGTGCGTTGACCCCGCTAATGACAACCTATTGTTCCATTGAGAGCGCAGCACACATCCAACTATAGGTCTTAGGTATTGTACAAAACTTTTACTGTCCTTAGCTATGTTGAGTCAGATATGTTTACTAAATTCGCTTCACTATGGTGTGGTGATATAATCTGTAATTTGTATCTATTATAGTCTACGAGGCAATGACTTTTGGCGGGAAAGGCTGTAGATTGATGACAGCTGACAAATAATGGAAGCATGATCCACGAGTTATTACCTTGCTAATATGGTAGACAGCACTTATGTCTCAGAAAACTAACGCAAAAGGACAGCGTTTGTTTTAATTTGTAGTGACATTTTCGGACGAATAAACTCTTTCGCGTCTTCTCTTTTACGATCAGTAGCGCAATCAATAGGCGCGAGGCTCCAGTCGAAAGCAAAGTTTCGGTATATCGTAAAAAAGGTCCTCCAAGCACGCCCTGAGGCCCCGGTCGATTGCCCGATTCGCCCTGCTTAAGATATTGTGTAAACTTCACAACCACAGGCTCCTTTTCCCACAGGCTCCTTTTCCCTATTTTTCCTATCTTATTATTAAAAGGCTAAAATAGTAATATTAACTGCTAAACAAATGATCATGACGCAATATTAATGGTACATTCTTTGGTTATAAACCTTTCAATAACCACTTAGCATCAGGGGAGTCCCACTTGCCCGTTGGTCGGACTGTGCTAAAAAACGTTTACCATCCGGCAGTATTCGCGCTAATCCTGCTAAGCTAGATCGCCTAATCCCACCAATTATCTCAAGCCGTATTAAATCGCTCGCACGTTGGTAGAAACACGTGATTTCAGTTCACGCGTGTATCCACAAATAAGTTTTATACAACTCTATAACGTGACGTGCAAGTTGCTTGACTCGTTGTAAAACTACTGCCAATAAGCAATAGCATCACAAAGGTATACCAAGCTCTATAGGTTCCGCGCTCGCCATCTTTAGACATCAGATATGTCTTACAATGCAATATTTACATTGAAGTGTGAAATACCGACTTTTGGCGAGGACAGGCACACGTAATGCATTTAAATCTATGTTCAATACATTGTATTTTTGGGTTAGCATTTGTACAATACATTAAATAAAATATCCGTGTACACAAACACATTGTACACACAGACCTAATCTACATGAGCAAATATTTATGTCGGCTTTCAATTATCCAACATGACTCACACGTTATCGGCCGTTATCATTTATCAACAGATAATGATTATGAATGTTGAATTCACCGGCGTCTGTTTCAAATTCTTTAATATATTATACATATTTATCATTATATTAATATAATATCAGATCCGTATTATGTCGCTGACGTTCAGTGTTTAAGAACTTTGGTTTAAAGCTTTTCAGGCGCGCAAAGCCGCTAGCAACACGTAGTTAAAAATGTTACTTATGTGACTTGTAATATAGCTTTATCTAACCAGTTGTTTCCTATATCTTGAGCGTCATGACAGCAGCAGACTAAAGCCAAAAGACCATATGGAAATTTAGTTGTCTCGCTTGTAGAGGAATACCCATACGTGAAAACTTATTATAAAACTAGTTCGAGCAAAGAACATAACGACGCAAAACTCGTTATACATATTTATTCTTTCCTGTTTCCTTACAACTACCCTAAAAATAAAACTATTATAATTATTAGCCAGTTATATCTGTTGTTTATCAAAACTATTAGCCACTTTACAGTATATCAGTGATATTCAACTTTAAAAGTCCACTTTAACATATTAAATACTTAGATTAAATTGTTATCCAGAATGTTATTACACATTGCATGATAATCCGAGGCAAAAAAAAATGATATACGTAAGTAAATCGCAAAGGGAAGCCGGTAGGAATCGGGTTGTATGGACTGGTACCTGAAAAACATTATCATTTGAAAATGGATACCTTAAAGACCTAAAAATATCTATCCATATGCGACGCCCTGCCAAACCCACTCGTAAGTAAAACATTCCGTTCTATGCACTCGATAGATAAGACCGCTGCAGTTAAGTATGTTAAGTGGCGTGTTACAATTACTCGCCTAATGAGCATGTCGTCACAGTCACGGGATTCGAACCTAGGAATGTCAGTGAAATTGATATGGTGAATGGATGGCGTGAGAGTAGTGGCGAAGGGTCCATATTCGATTCCTGCCGGCTTCCCTTTCGTAATTATTTAAAATCGAATTAAATAAAATAAAATGTTCTATTCATCACGTAGGCAAACATAGTTGCACTTATGATAAGTCAAGGTACATGAGAATATTTAATTATTACTCAATTGAAATAGCTTATACAAACGAAGATAATTTATATTAAAAAAATAAATAAATGAAAGATAAAATAAAATGATGTATATAATATGTAATAAGGGAGAAACGCGTCGCGATTCTCACCGGTGAGTACAATAAAGGCCCTAACCTAGCTATTGTTATTAGAACTATTTGCAGAACGCATTCACGCATATTAGTGCCTAAGTATTAATTATATTTTACGTCGGGTTTCGGAAACTATCACTCTTCGCCACTGCATGAGAGTATTAATACTGAGGGTGAATGAGTTTAAGGGTTTCGCCGGTTGCAACCAAGCTAAAATAAAATTTAGCTTATTTTGCATTAATACCTGAGACCATTGTTCATGTATACATTACTGTTTATACGAAATCATTTAACATGAAGCGAGTGACTTGCTCGTCTCGGCGTATATAAACTATCTAAAGGCACTTAGCATCGCTACATCAGTGAAAATACACATCGCACAATTTACCAAGGCAGGCACGATTATGGTGCTATTGGTTACGCCAATTTGGGCCTGCAACCCCTATAGCGAACCCGCCGCTATGACGCGACATTTGCCTAAGAAACGGAGCGTGAAGAAACACTACGTGCTAAATGTTACGAGGGTTTATGTTCATTTTTACCCGACTACGGAAAAGCTAAGGAAGGTTATGATTTTAGTCTGTATATTTTTATTTAATTCCTCCGAGCTAATTATGAAGAAACCTACATGCATACTTATGTATGTTTGTGTATTCTATATAAGAAAGTCAAAGGTATATGATGTCTACAAAATACCAATCCACACTAGGCCCGTGTGGTGAACTAAGACGTAAACCATTGTAACAGTAGCGAAGGCCTGTGCTCAGTAGACAGTATATTTATTGGCATTATTATATGCAGCCTCGAGTTTTAAACTTATATGTTTGTATCAAGCAAAAATTGCTGCTGTCACAGCCATGTGTTGGTCACGAGAGAAATCGTGCGAATGCGTTAAAATGCTAACACCACAGTAACAATACGTTACTCTCAAATAAATGTTCAAGCCGTGGTTTGCACTATATCGCCGTAAAATATTCAATGTGTGTGAAATAAGTGAAAATCTTTTCTAATGTTATAAAGCTGAAGAGTTTGCTTATTTGAACACGCTAATATCAGGAACTACTAAATCGATTTTGAATTATATTTCACTAATAGGAAGCTACATTACTCCTCAAGAAAAAAAATTATCCCGTAAAACTTTTCACGTGGACGGAGCTGCAGGCAAAAACTAATTACGGATAAAAGAACCGATTGTCAAAAATGGTCTCACTACGGTGTAAGGTCATACGCATGGTCAGAAATCCATAAGCAATACAAAAAAAAATATTTATCTTCGTTAACAAGGAATCGACTTTTACTTTGATATCATAGGTTATTAGGTACTAATAATTGCTAATCTATTCTTATAATCAATTTATGACAGATAAGTCTACACCAAATTACAATACCAATAAAATTAAGAATTCATTTTTGTCATAAACTTTAACGAGCGAATAATTTTAACATTTCACCAGGTACCCTATTATGTGATATTCGCGAAGTAAATCGTCGGATGTAAGTATGAATAAAAAGATACCGTAGTCACGTGTCAGCTGACAATAAAATATCGATAATACAGATAGCCGGTACGAAGACATCGTTATACTACAGCATGACGAGACTGGCGAGTCACTCGCCTGATGATAAGCGCCATGACTGCTCACAAACAGTAGTAACTACTTAAAAGTACAGAGCTATGCGTGACACCACTCTGCTCTTCAGCTAATATTTATTTATTTATTTGGGAAATTTACAGCGATCTTAATAAAAAATACAATGATTCTTTTAATTACATTAGGTTAAATATGAATCTATAAAGTTGAATCCAAAACGAATAGTCGCCTTTTTGGTACAACGACTACGCATATTGCTGGCTCACTTATACAATCCTTATACCTTAAATTTTCATATTGATAAAAATAAGATAAATTAATTCATATTTGTTTATCTTTTTTTTTAAATCTTTGAATAGCTCGTCAATCATTCAAAGAGTCATCGTCTCGACGAGCTTGCCGTTCGCCTAATGGTAAGCGATATGACCACCCATAAACAGTAGAAACACCATTCAACACCTTCACCATTCAATCACAAAGTATTGTTTGGTATTCCACTGCGCTCGCCATCCTGAGACATGAGATTTTAAGTCTTATGTCCAGTAGTTACACTGGTTACAAAATATCTTTTGGGATTATTAAATATTTTTATGATTATATATTTCAATTTGTGCAAAAAAATATTACATAGAGCCTTGTAATAATGATCCAGCTATAAGCCTAAAGGAACAGGGCTAAAGTCCTAATTCAGACATACTCTGTGTGAGCTTCTTTAATACGATTTGTTTTGGACTGGATACCCGGAGAGTGGCCGTCGGTAGAAAGCCGTTCGAAATACCAAAGCCAAATCCTATCTGAAACATACCTGAATGTGTTACCCTGACACCATATTGGAATGGTGTGAAGGAAGATAAAGAAGAATTAGATTGCCGAACATTCTTCAAAGCACCAAAGTATTTGGATTGTTAGTCGGCAGAATAGGCAATGCGATATTCCCCACGGATTCTCACATCCGAAACCAGAACAAAATTAATCACATAGTCACTAGGGTAGAAAATATCGATGCAGATATATGCTTGCTCTACAATATACATAACAAAACGTGAGCCGCTTATCACATTCTCTGATAACACACACGATTATTGCCCTAATCCTACCGAATTATAGAATATCGCCTACGATGATATTGACACTATTTCCACGATGGACTTTTGGATTTTATTAGTATTTTTAGTGGTATAACCAACATAGACATATTTGTCTATAGAATACATAGCCTGTCTCATCCGTAAAGCCGAAATCACTCAGCGAGGCGTTAGAAATTTACTTCCCAAACTATTTTTCTAAATTATCACCTGCATCATTTATGAAATTATGTGCAAAATGTCATTAGCTTTAAAACGATCGATTTAACCGGTACGTTTTCTGTAACCCAGACAGTGCTAAAATTTCATTAATCAGATTAGAAATGGCACAGAAATGAACACAAAACAACACACAACATAGCTCTATACACCATTCGATCTGTATGCATGTTCATGAACGGAGCCGAAATGAAGAGAACCACTTCTCATAACGCTTAATGTTCACAGCAGATAAAGCACGTGTTTATCGCAGACAGCGATGCACTTTAATGTTGAATCCTTTCAGCATGAACATGGATGGAAATATACTTTCCATGTACTATAAAAAAAATAATACAAAAATGATTAACAATGAATGTCAGCAAATCAAAAATACATAAATATAATTTGGTGGATATTTTGAAAATGATTTCAAATTTGCTTTATATTTTTTATAACTGGAAATAGGGGTATTAACTATGAGATGGATGGACTATTTGTTCATGTACTGATCTGCTATGTGGAATAAAAAGAGAGTAGACTCTAGCGTAAATAAACAAAAATGCTCGGAAGTTTTTGGGTATTTTTAAAGAATTTTGTCTATCATGTGCAAAGGTATTCATTAATAAGCTCAGGTGGTTTGGACATTTGGAGAGAATGGATGATAAAAGATTGACAAAGAAGATATATAAGGTGAATATGGATGGAGGAGCCAGAAGGGGGTGACCACACCAAACCTTCGAATGTCAGATATCTGATATTCTTACTAAAAGCCAGGTCAAAGTAGCCTGAACCGGCGGGAATGCGTGAAAAGATTGATGAAGGTAGGGGATGTGAGAGAAGTATGCCAGAAACGTGCAAAGTAGCAATCCATAGTCTCCGCCTACCCCTGTGAGATAGAGAGGTGATATTTTGTATATATGTATTTATTCATGTGTTCCAGTGATGTTGTGGATTTGTTAACAAAGTCTAAAGAGATTTTCTCTCAAGGACGATAACCTCACTTTCATTATGATACTACATTTGACGAACTACATTCCACTCTACATACTCTTTCTTTTTAAAGTGTATTAGAAGTGGCCTAGACTCTAGACATAAATTAATAATTAATAAAAACCAAGACGATTAGAAACCAGAATAGAATTACACAGAAAGCTCGGATAGTAACATGTTAAGTGCGCAAGCGCATACAACATGCAAAGGCGATCGTTAGACATGCGCTAATTGAACTCAATGAGAGTACGGAATGTACGCGGGACGGGGCATCAAACATGGCATATTTAAGATAAGCTAAGATTATAGCTTGCTTTTGCTTGCTACTTTTATTACGTGAAACCTACAAAATCCCTTTATGGATTTTGGATGGATTTTAGAGTAAAGTGACTATGTTATTCAGAATTTGGTACATTTATGATCTACATTCAATTTTTTTGAAACATAGGGGGCAAACGAGCTTACGATTCACCTGACGGTAAGTGATCACCGCTGCCCATGAACATCTCCAAAACCAGACATGCATTGCCGGCCTTTATATAGAAACACGTTATCTTTGAGGTCACCAAGTCGTATGTGTCCGGAAATTAAATTAAATTTGCAAACGATCACATTAATTAAAGTATATTAAAAGTAGAGGTAAGAAAAAAAGAAAATATTCATATACACTAGACCAGTGGTTCTCAAACTTTTTAAATGACGGAACCCTTTTGGGAAGCAAAATACTTGATGGAACCCTACAATAAAACAATTGTTTTTATAAGTGTATTTTTTATTAATCAGCATAATAAAAGTACAATGTTACTTATTATTATTGAGAGAGGTGTTTTGATTTTTTTTTCTAAATTCTTGCGGAACCCCGACAGAGGTATCACGGAACCCTAGGGTTCCGCGGAACACACTTAGAGTATAGCTGCACTAGACTTAAATCTATAGATATTTTAAGTTTTCGATGCTCATTATTTTGTCTATCCGTAGTTCTCAATAAATATATTTCACTACTCTTCGTAACCTCTTGAAAGATCAGGTTAGCTTATTAAATTTAAATTCTTCTTAGATTGTTAAAAAATTGGACTCTGGTTAAACAACACACTAGTGAAAGTCTGTCACAGTGCCTGGCCGTTCCGCGCCACGTTCCAGGACAAGCCAGTGTATCCAGTAACTTGATGTTATAGCTGGCAATACGATTGCAACTAATAGTTTATGTCAGTGATACTTCATATTACCAACGCGAAACTTTGCGTAAATGTTTGGAAGTTAAACAAACGCAAAAACTACGAACGTATTTGGATGAAATTTGGCACATAAAACATATAATACTGGATTACCGAATATGCTACTTTTATTCTGTAAAAGTCCACAATACTACACACAACTTTCACCCGAAGAAAGCCTTTTATGTGGATGAAGCCATAAGCGAAGCTTACCAGGCATTTACCATTATATCCATTATATGATATCAATATAAATTAAAAATATTCTATGTTGAAAAACGTTGAGCAATTTCTTTGAAAAAACAATAACAGACAAGACCCGGATGCTCTACATGAGAGTGGCTTTAAACCACATAAACTAGACCAGTTTTACTCGCGTTTCATTATTTCTAAGCATTTTTTTAGATTGAGCAATATTTATAACTTTTTTTAATTACATATTTTTGGAAATAAATTTTAATTCTTAATTATTTAAAAGTATCTTCTACCCAGGCCAACAATATAGTAAAATGTGTAAGAAATTAACATTTTCATTGATGATAAATCAAGTTCCATGGTGTCTACTTCAAAACCCACATCAATTAAATTTTTACTCGATTTTCGCTAAAACTCAATAAAACCTACATCAAACCAATTCAGCAGTTTAAAATGCTGTATTGTTGATCGAAGTACCCAAACTATATTATTATATGATTAAGATAAATATGTGACGACTTATATCATAATCATAATAATTTATTTTATTAAACATAATACAGTTTATCAAGTATTTTGTTGTTAAATAATAATTTATTAAGTTTGAAAATAATTATCTCTCTTCACCATATATCTTAATTATCAAGCCTATCGTAAGTGGATAACAGCAATAAATATTATATCATAAATGGTATGAGTCATCTATGTTAAAATATTTTGTATCTTGTAAATAAATTCCCAATCTCCTGCAGCTGCAGACGGGAGGTAAACTTATTATTAAACCAACAGAGATGTCCAATATCGCTTTAACATAAAACCTACACACACAAACACGACATCACGCATTTATCCCCGAAGGGGTATACAGAGGGGCAACCAGGGCACTCACTTTTCGCCAAGTGTGTTTCGTCCCATGACGTGATAGGTGGCGAGCCTATCGCCATATCGGGCACAAATTCCAGACTCCAGGCTGATACTGAGCAGAAAAACCTAAATATCACCTTGCCCGACCCGGGCATCAAACCCAGGATCTCAGAGCACTGTCGTACCATGCAGTACATCTAGACCACCGTGGTAATCAACCTACACAACATATTATTATCTTTACTAACTTCATCATGGCTGGTAACCACACATTACTAAGACAACAGTCAAACACCGATCCAATCTCGGCGAAACAGCGGCGAAATAGCGTCGAAACCATCACGACAGTCGTAAACGCGGCGGGCAGAAATGGTACTCTCATCAGTAATTGACACGAGTCATAAAATCTTCCATGTATGACGAACACAGCAATCGGCGTAAAACTTTATGTTTTCTGCAAATAAGCTTACTAGTTTTCCAAAGCTTTCTTTGAAGCTGTGTAGTTTGATAGACTGATACAAGCAAGTAACCGGTGCCTGCTCTATAATTCTTTTTAGAGGATGTTACTATTTTGGGAAATCCCGATTATCTCTGCAACACGCTTGAAAAAAAAATATTGCGTCGACCCCACATTGGTGTGGAATAAGAGCAGGTGAATATATCCTGCAAATTAAATCTTTTAGAAAACTCAGCTACCCGAGCAACTATCGTTACGTGTCCCAGTGCTACAATTGATGATAAAAAAATTAGGAATGATCCAAAATGTTGAATTACAAGTCTCTAGATTGTACCGAAATACGCTCATCACCTCGAGGTAGCTAGCTGTTAAGCCTCTTAACAACCAGTAATCACACTGGATAGACCAAGGGCAGATCGTTCCTCAAAATAATTTACAACATTGCATGCCATCTGCTTCTTGGCGAGAGAAATTGACGAATTCGTGGTACCTATACCGATATATCTCGCACGCGAAAGTTCTAGCATCGGTATAAATGTCAGTAAATTATCCATTAGAACACGATCAAACAACCTGACCAATACATACAATCAAACAGATGAGGAAAACTGCACAAGATAACGCAACAATGGCTGCCGTCATCAGACGTGGTTGAGCATTCAACAACGTCTGCCTGCGGTTAGGTAACGCCGATGATGTGCCAATGATGAACACATTGACCTTCATTACCTCATTAAAATCACTGTCTTCCTGACTAATGAGATATGCTACCTTTACAGATATCGATATCGACATATTTTTCACTTAACATGATGGTAAGTAGAGTGGCGTCCAGATAACGTATCGATAGACAAGAGTTGGTTATCAAGAGATGATTGCCTTGGTTATGTCGGCCTGTTGAACAACTAGGTATATCACATATACTGGATGTTTATAGTAAGTCCTGATCATTTGACATCATCTGAAACACCTATAAATCACTTTCCATAAAATATGCAAGGGCGTCGTTGGTGTCTCGAATTGCCTGAATTTTTACGTGCACCAATCACCAATCTATCCGAAATATGTTGGCTTTAGGAGGTAATTTTTATAATTTTTGCCTGTCTCAGGTAAATACATATATAAAATAAATACGTATAATAGAATTCGTGGTAGCGTTCATTCTCTGGGAAGGATTCCTTCAATTTTACCAACATTCCTATCATTTCCTCTATCATGAAACTAAGGTAACAACTATCTTATAGATAAGATTAACCTCAATTTTTTCCTCAACTCTTGACTCCTTATCAAGTAGTTGGCAAGCGTTATCATACTGTCCATTGTAAGCAAGAACTATGCAACAAATATGGCGACTAAGCTCTTGAAATAATCGAGAAAGGACGAGATTTCAACGAGCTATTGTTTCCTATGATGATTCAATGAATCATTGGTCTGGTAAGTGATTGATATAATGATACTTGTGATCTTGGGTTTGATTTAATTTTATAATGAAGACATACGTTTTATATTAACGTACTTTTTTCTGACGACATTTAGTAATCTGAATTTACGAACGACGAAACTTCATTACCCTTAAGAATAAAATCTAAGTTTTTATTCCAGGAATAATACTTTTATGTAGATAGAGCCCAGTTGGAATACATTTCTTTTATACGATACAAAAATAACTTAGTGTCCGCACGACCTACAAATGGCTCTATTCCTTTAAATTATAACTTAGCTAGCTAAAATTTCAAAGACGTTTATGACGGATACTCTTAATCAAAAGTTTAAATCGTATGCGGAACCTTCGTTGTTTGATTCAGACACGCACTTAACCACGTATACATTAATACATCAAAACAAACGTAATGAGAATAAAAACTGTGCGTTTGCCATGGCACACATACCAGAAGGCAGGAACGCGCGTGCCATACTCACTATATACTCAGTGTGTAAGTCTGATTCACTATGACATCACACTGCATTAGTTATCGAAACTGAGGTGTGGAGACAATACGCATCAATGGTTCTCAAACTTTTACATATCGTCGCATAAGTTATCAACACCGAGTTAGACCAAATTTGAGTACATTTTGTACCATTTCCTATATAGCTGGAGAGTAACTACCGTCGCCATGTATCAGTGCTATGACATTCCTGAGATTCAGGAGCTCTTCTTGGCTCATACCTACATTAAACTAAGCGCGCGCCCAAAAGTTCGTATGCTCTGTAGGGCCCCTAATAAAGTTTGATTCAGGGTCACTAAATGGGAAGCTACTGCACTGGTTCATATGGTGTGGAAGAGCTGTTTTTGCCCAATCAAACATGAGGATTTAACGAATGGAAAATCTCTTTATTCTAAATTCTAAATTAATATAACTTTAAACAGCTGTTTATTACGAAATCTAAGTTTATTTGGTCTCCTGCAAATTCTTGTGGTTTAAACAGTTTTTTTTCATTTGTTATAAAATTAGTATGGATAAGATTTCCCTGTCTGTACCCATAAGGTCTTAGGATTAATTTTAATTTATCAGAGATACAGTAATGACTCCAATAACAAAAGGAAACCATAAAGTTGAAGACGGTAATCTGATAATAGCATTTTAACTTATCATGCAATATTGTGATAACTAAAGATATCAGATTATTTATATAACTCTTGCCAGTAAAGTATTAGATATAAGCCATTTTGGTTTAAATACATATTTCACTCACATATTTAAATACTCTTATAATTTGATAATAAATGCTACTTTAAAAGGTTTGCTATTTTTTGTGGGCAGATTTCCTTATTATTAACAAACAAGCAGTTTGCTTGTGTTTTTATTCAATTGCAAAAATGATATATAGTGCACTCTTCCCATCTCAATACCCACATCTTCTTTATATTGGCATTGTATACAATATTTGTAAATTTGTAACTGTTTATGTGCACTTGAAAACATCAAAAATTATTGTTACTTGACTTTTAAAAATATATATAGTTTCAGAGGTATATTGTTACTAACATGAACTTCCAAAGCTATAGATAAACACACAACATAAAATAATCATTCAAATAACACTTTGACAAAGAAATATTTTTCCAAAAACAATACAAAATATAACTGTTTAAAATAATCCCTTCTTTATCTTAATGTAATTTAAATAATTACAGAATAATTGTGTATTTTATTGTTTTTGTTTATTTAATTACTGAACCATAAAATTATAATCTTAATCCTTTAATTATTAGCTAATTACAGGACAGTTATGTTTACAAGTTTTCTGTTACACCAATTAGGTATGTTTTATCTTTGCAAATATAATAAGTTTGTTTGTTTTATTTCACTAATTACAGACTTTATGCATTTATAGTTATGTCAATATTGTTTGGACAACTGGACAATTGTGAGAAAAAAATATTTTTTGGTAATTAACTGTGCTTTTGCTAATTACTTAACTGTATATTACAAAATTTAAAAAAAAAATATTTTCATATATTATTATATTGGTTTTCTAAATGCTACACATAAAACAAATATTTGTTACATTGCACTGCTATATAAATTTAGATGATATTTCACATGGACAAATTCCTGGAATGTATGCTAATGTTATTCTAGGAAAACCTTCTCAGGGGCAAAGTTGTGAACAAAAGCATGTCAAAAAAAAAATTTAGTTTTAAAAATAAATAACAGTGGATTTAGGAATCAAAAAAAGATTTGTTTAATAATGGTAATTCACACATTTTTACATACATAAATGAAATGCTTATGCATATGAAATATTTTTTTTTTACCAAACAGTATCCCTAATCAGTACTGGCAATTTTATAAAACTTGATAATGGTATCTAACTCATATTACTACTGCGTAAAAACCATACTCTGAATATCTAATATTCAGTTTTACCTTCAGCAAAAATATGTAATACATAAAATCTAGTTATAAAATAATATTACTTGTTATCTAACTGATATAAATGTGAGATAATTTTTTTTTTTGTTAGAAATAAATGCAGAAACAACTGTATGGATGAGGAAGGAATTTAGAACACTTGTAAACCATGTCTTGGTCATGTGTGCTAATTTTTATCCTAGTATTTTGCACCTATAGAAAATTAAGTTATTTAAATCTGATTTTTTAAATAGATGGTAATGACGTCTTAAAGTGTTTTACGGACTTTTTAGAGGGTAAGGCCTTTCACGCGGATAAAGCAGTGAGCGATACTTAGTTAAGTTACAAGTTATAGTTACGTACTTTTTAAAAAGTTTGGTAAACAAACCAACTAAAAAATACACAAAATAAATGTCGAATTTGATTAGTTAGTAAAACCTTAAGTGAACCGAAATGTGATTAATATAATAAAATAAGGAAAAAGGGTTCACCTCAAATGCAAATTTTCGATAAACTTGTCTGTTGTCAAATTGTCCAGCAAAACAAAGTCGGACACGCCGACTTCTGGTTGTGTCGCCATTTTATCACTTTAATATCCACAAACGTAACAAACAAAACCGGTCACACACTATTTAAAACAAATAAATTATACTTTTATAATTTATTGTCAACAAACCGTTAAAATTAAAATACCAAACAACACCACCTCTCCCACAAAGCATCTCATTTGAACTGACAGTTGAAACTTCAAACTTGAAACTCGAACATTAAAGTTGAACAGCAAAAAAAATCAAATGTCCAACAACTTGTCTTTAAAAAAATGTTGCCACATTGAACTATGTAACCTTGTTCTTGTCGAGGAAAAATAACTTATTTTATAATTGTAGCTAGAATATTAATTTCATGTAAAAATAAATTATGCAGTTAAAACAACATCAGTATATAACCTACAAACTCAGTAAAGAAACTTATTGAGAACAATCTCTAAAGGAATTTCGGAGGTATACATGAAGTCTACAAAATCCATACTATTTTTTTATAGGCAAGCCATGTAAACCAAGCCAAACCTAACCTCAGTAGGTAATAAAAAAGATCCGTATTTTTTTGCCACAAATACGACATTACAAACATTTTATTCCAATTTCACAGGAGGAGACAATGCAAAAAGCTTTATTTTCGATCATCAAACTTTAGGGTCTAGGAGGTTAAATTTTCTAAATAGACGAGTATACTATTATTTCTAAAATAATTTTGACCGCCTAATATCAAAAAATAAATATAAACTTATTTGTAAAATATGAAACATAAATCAAAGTAGGTACTAATGTACCTATCATATTACTTAGAATTTTATATCAATTTATTGGAATATATCAATTGAAATATTATTGCGTCCACGAAGCTATAAGCTTCTTGGTTTGGCCCATAATTTTCACTAGATCTATAAAATGTAGGTACAAAGAATACTCGGAAAAAATACGTAATTTTTTTTAATTCTAATATTTTTTTCGCGTCTCGGTTTTTTCATAATGTGTCAGAATGTCTAAGCGAGAGAGAATGATAAATGTTGCTATTTGCAGACTCCTACTTCGTTACTACGGATCAAAGCTTTTTTTAGATAAAATTTGGGTCACAAATGAAATGTGTGTAAATAATTGATTTTCATTATTATCTAATATTATGGAATTAAGAAATCGATGGCAGCGAAAGGATTTGATTTTCGAGATTAGTATAACTATTTGCGATAAACAAGTTTTATAATATTTAAGTGAGCAAAAGTATGTACGTGAATTGGAACGTACTTCAACCACCGCCATTTTCCTTGTTGTAGGTGCCTCAAATGTCATAATAATTTTAATTTCCTAAGAAAATTATTAATTTTCTTTAATTATTTAGTTTATTTATTGTATTAATTCAACCCGTTAACTTTGTATTTATGAGTTCTTATATTATTTATTAAATATAGTCTTGTGTCGCGGTGCTGTGTCATTGATGTTAGATGAGCATTCGTTTCAAGGATTCTCGATGTAGATTTTCAACAATAAGTGTCGTCCGCGTAAATGTTAGCGAGTGTCGTACGCCTACGTGAAGTTAATGCATTGATGTGATGATAATTCGTCGAATGGGAAGTGTTTGAGAGCAAAATTGATGGGACAATGAGCGAGTCGCCAGGCGTGGAGTGGTTGCCTGCGTACAGCCCAGGGCCGCCGCGCCACAGCCCCCTGGGCCCCATTCCGCGCTTCTTATACGAAGATGTGCAGCCGCTGGCGCTCCAGCAGGAGAACAACAACAAGGAGGAGCAGAAAGAGAACACGAATAAGATAAAACACGCAAAGCCTGCGTACAGGTGAGTGGTTTAGAGATGTAGCGCCGAGCGGTGACTAGGCGAAGGCGGCCGCAATTGGCGCCAGTGAATCACCGAGAGGTGACCCTCGCCAAGTGTTCACTGTTTGTGATATACATGTATAATGAGTATTGTTTTGCAACTTTTAGATGACTTATGGAGTGCATATGTTTTACATGTCGTTTTGAACGTGTAGATGGCTTTTAATGGTTAAATCCAGCATGTTACTACACTTTAACTACTATTTAAGGCTCTTACACTTTTATTCATTAACCAATGAACAATAAAAATATATTATTACTGATATAGGCTAAATATCCTATCTTAAAATCTTGTCAAGTGATATCTCCTCTTATATATGAAAATGCAATTTATAATATATATTTTTTTATCAGTAGTCCTACAGTAGGTTTATTATAATCAGATTATAATTGTCCAATCTTAAGCATTATAAAGTAGAATAAAGATACAAATATTTTCTAAGTTTTATATTTCTAACTGAGAAATATTTAGAGACTGAAGATCCAATTGGATTCTTCAATTTCGTAATATTTAAATTGACTTGAGTTATGATAACAAACATAGTACTATCTTTGCAGGAATTTGGAATATCATATTGTCATAAGTCTAATTATAAAGTATTATAGATTAGGATATACATTATCTATGTAAGGCATTCTTTGTGTTTATTATGAAATTTATAACACTATTATTAATTTATATTGTTTTATTTCTCCAGGCAATAGGGTTAGTCCCTTCATAAATCATTTAAAGAAAATAGTTTCAACACAATTTAATATTACATTCTTTGTTTAATTCTAAAAATGAATATTTATCACTTTCCTGTTTTGTGGTTTTAAATGTTTACTGTGGAAATGGCAATATTTAATGTAATTTTTCATTTTCCGCTTCAGAGTATTATCATAAGTTCATGTCTGCATCCCTGCTGGTGTAGGCACAACTTCTTCATAATAGACCTTTTTATTTCTTCACCAGCCTAACTTAGTTAAGACTTACAATTTAATAAGATTAGGTACATTATTTGACAATACTATAATATAATTGTCAGAAACCGCTGATATTCAATAGTAATAAAATGATAGTTTACTGAAGATTTTTATGAAATCAAATTTCACTAGCAATGAATAAAATGCCCTTTACCTAGATGTCTGGAAGTAGGTTATACATTTCTTGAAGGGACTAAATCTCACACCAGATAAGCTAGATACCTGCAAGTGACAATTATAGATTAGAAAAATATTGGCATTTTTATGGCATAATGCAACCCCATTATCAGTTTTTGTGCAGCATGAATCTGTCACTTTAACTGGGGCGATATCAGTGTTTAAAAGAAAAGAAACAAACTAAAAACTAGTGTTTTTTTAAACAGTTTCTCATTTTTACAAGACCTTGAAGTTTTATCCAAGTTTCAGTTATTTTGTTGAAATCCAACTATGCAACCACAATTATTTTAACATGTGGTTGTTTTGGACCATGTTGATAACTTATCAAGTGATCCCCTCAAATATTGTGTGGGTTGAAGTTTTAAAAAAATATTTACAAAGGTGTCAATTGTATAAATTATTTTCTTTCAACCATAGTATTGTGCAATTCAATTTCTATAAATTCAGCAATAATTTGATCCATTTATTTTTATGTTAAACACTTACTAAGCATTTATCATATTACAAACTGCGCCATATTATTGCACAATAATGAAGTATGATTTCTTGTTTCAGTAATATAATGTCAAAAACCTATTTAATTACTGTCTAGGAACTATTTTAATTTTGGGCTCATCTAATTCATGAATTATATTTTTACTTATACTGTGTACGGAATGAAAACGATAGGCAAGCATGTCTAATGGTAACACACACAGTGCTGACTTTGATAAGTCCTGTGTTATTGATACTAGGGCATGAAGGAGACTTCGGTTATAGAAACCCACATCAAGACACAAGTCCAATTCGATCATTGCTCCTCTGAAATTCTACAAACTCATTCTTTACTAAAATTTCACACCAGATGTCTGGAAAATTACCAACTGATTGTTAATTATTCACTCTGAAATACATATAACTGTCAGCAAACAATTTAACCGCATAGTGGGGGAGTTTTTGTCAGACAGTGTCATTACATTTACTTATTAAGAAAAAAACCAAGCAACAGAGGTAGTTAATCAATGACAGAAAAATAATTTCTTTCCTGTTATTGAGGGAAAAAAATATGGAATAGGACAGCGTAAACTCCCAATTCCCAACTGATTATCATAAGATTAACACGTCACACAAAGTATTATTTCAACTAAACTTTATTTGTACATGTCTATGGGCAAAATGTGGATACAAGTGTGAAATGCAGCTGAAAATGTTATACCATTTATTTAAACAATTTTGTAGTACACTTACAGACGTAATGTTCAAAATATGATGACCTTAGTTATCAGTAACCTTGGAAGATGAATTTATTACCACCCAACACAATTATGCATTAATAAATTATGAAATTAAATTATATATGAATATATTACCAATTTAATAAAGTTTGAAATGAATAGTTAATTAGTTTGTAGCCAATTCATCTGCATATAAAGTAGTATTATGTTGGATGACTCAAATCTTTTTCATTTAATAATGTAGAGGCCACCAGTAAATCTACAGATACTTTTACTTATACGTGAAGTTTCAAAAAGTATTCTATAGATTACGAAAGGTATATTAAAACATAACATACAGACTTACAGTTTCAGAAGGTCTGTTCCCATTTATAAAAAACGGCTCAAGGACCTCCCCATACTAGGCAGCAAATCATTATAGTATAGTAATTGCCTTTTAGATTACAATCAATTGCTAAAGAAACTATTCACTTTTCTACAGCAATGACACTCTTAATCTCATTATTAAATGGAAAGGCCCCTTATGATTTAGTGTGAAACAGTATAGAAATAGCCAAGGTGTATTGTTACCGATTATAGAGATGAGAGGTCTTAAAGACATCCTTCAAACTTATACTAAGCTGCGTCCTACGAGACGATTTAATTCAGGATAGATATAACACTTTTGATTGGTAGAAACTGCCAATAATATTAAGCGCGATTTTACTCTTAAAGTTCATACAGTGCCTCTTTCTTGGTGGCATATATAAATTGCATACGCGACACTACATCTGCTCTGAGGTTTCAAATTCTGGGTCGGGCAAATTGATATTGGGTTTTTCTTCTCAGTACCACTCTACGGTGAAAAGTTTTTGCCTAGTTGCACTCCTGTCTATATCTCTTCAGTGATGAATGTTTGTTTTTTATTTGTTCCTATAATGTGTAATATTATATATCTTGTTATTGTAAACAATGTTTGTTTTCAATATAAAACTCACGAAAGCTATGTGTTTGACAGTTACGCGAGCATGATAAGATTAGCAATCAGCAGCTCTCCCAACGGCAAGATGACTCTCAATGAGATATACACGTACATATGCAACGCCTTCGCCTATTACAAGGAGGCCGGCAAGGGGTGGATGGTGAGTATATATGTATCGACAAACTTATATACTATATTATAATTGTATACATACTGAGTTCAGACGCCATACTAAAATTCAAGTGTCGTAAGATAACTATAGAAGGCTTTTGCGTTAACTATTTGAAAGATACAAATATTGGTCTTAGTACGGAAATAGGATCTTTCTTTTTTAAACAAGGGCACGATAAAGTGACCTCACTGCAACTGATGGTAAGTGGAGTGGGGTCCAATAGAATGTCGACTGACGAGGGATGATTACTCCTCAGCAGTCGACAAATTATACCGCCCAGTTGAAACCAGCTGTACACAGGCTGATCTCGGATCTGCGACATCTCGTCTCTTAGTTCGCCACTGAGGCATAGTTCCGTACCATGATGTAAGAGAAACTCTCGTATCCTGTTGGAGGTGTATCAGTATCACGGTTAATACTAGCTCGTCTTTGTTTAACCAGTTTGCGTGTTGTGGCCAGACTCTGGATTTATCGTCCATACAGATCTTACTTCATGTTATATGCGCTTCTACAGCTGGATGACTACACTACTCGTGTGACTACTGACTAGCTCATCATAGTGTGAAATAAATGAAAGCTGTAGTATTATTTTTGTTGGACTTGTGGCGTTTATCTCTAGCAATATTGTCGTTATTCAGCTATATAAAAATGCCCTCGCAATATCTACCTATCTATGGTGTTATTACTTCTAATAGCAATATAATGTAGCATATCAAACAATCGGAAATAACGTTGTGACGCATTAGCAAGTATTATCGCGCATTAACTATCGCTGATCTGATCCCAGCAGATACTCGTTAATTGCATCATATTTTATACAATTCAGAACTTGTAAGCAACCAGCTTTTCTGATGGCAACCCAGGACTTAAATCACACGTGGTGCTCATTGCACTCGTCACTCTGTAAGGTCATATTAGATCGCAGCATCATCAGCTATAATAGGATGGCGACAGCTGAATATAGGCCTCCCAAAAAATATATGTCATAATGTATACTAATTATACTGCTTACAGCAGAATACAGCAGTGCCTACACAATGATGCTTGCCGGCAGAAATATACATCGCGGCGGTATGTACCAGCCGTAGAAATTTACCACCTAGTAATTATTGTGTTGTTTTACAGAATTCGATAAGGCACAACCTGTCGCTGAACAAGTGTTTCATGAAGGTGGCGCGGAGTAAAGACGACCCCGGCAAGGGCTCCTACTGGGCGATGGACAACAGCTACAAAATGGCGGAGGTCACGCCGCGCCGGCGCAGGAGTTTGCGGGTAAGTTTCCATATTTGGCAGTAACGAAAACTGCTTCAGGTTTATGGGAAATTGATTATAGATTTTGGAACGATGACATTTAGGAAGGAAAATTCTTTATTGTGATGAAGATGATTGAAAAGTTGGTTCGTATCAATAGTTTTTGCAATAAAAAGTAATTTATCCCTTAGTCCTAAGGTTTGGTATATTTGTGATGGTAATTCGTGATGCGTTGGTTCCAGATGGCACCGTACAGTCCGGAGTGCAGCTCGAACAGCAGCGGGGAGGCAGGCGCGGCGCTGGCGGGTGCGGAGGCGGCACCCACGCCTCCCGCCACGCCCACCACACCCACCACGCCCACGACCCCGACCTCGCCCACTGTGCTACAGGTCAAGGAGGAGCCGGTGGTCAAAGAGGAACCAGGTATGAAGTCTTAATAATATAATTTCAATACTCATAATTCATTCATTGTAAGTCAACTGGTTGGGAATTTTGTTACATTTTCCCTTGAACCCTCCATAGATACCCATCTCCTGACTATGTTGTCTCTCAGCCTAATTCCACGATAATTCGTTATGTTTAAATAAAAAATTAATGAAATGCATACATCTATCAATCATTAAAGTTTGAAAGACATCTCTGGTCATTCTTGTGTTTCGAAATTTTAAATGCTTTATACATAATTGTTTTCTTGGTTTCAGGGTCAAAACATACGGACGACGCACTGACGGCACTTATGAACGAAGAACTCATGGCTGATGTCGATATTATTAGAGGTCAGTGGTTATAATAATAATAATATCAGCCCTGTACTATATACTTGCCTACTGCTGAGCACGAGCCTCCTCTACTATTGAGAGGGATTAGGCCTTAGTCCACCACGCTGGCCTAATGCGGATTGGTAGACTTCACACACCTTCGAAATTCCTATAGAGCATCGTCTCAGATGTGCAGGTTTCCTCACGATGTTTTCCTTCACCGTTAAAGCGAACGATAAATTCACAAAGAATACACACATGATTTTTTTAGAAAAGTCAGAGGTGTGTGCCCTTGGGATTTGAACCTGCGGACATTCGTCTTGGCAGTCCGTTCCACACCCAACTAGGCTATCGCCGCTTAGATCAGTGGTTACACGTTTTTAATAAATTGAAAACGTACACTCTAAGACCTTATTCTAATAACAAGCGTCCGACACGCGCGGCGAGCGCTTGTCATCTGAACGGGGTTGTAGATCAAAGTACATCTGCTAATGTGGATGGTCGAGAGATATAAATTCCGTGGAGTATACGGTGGCGGTATATCCGGCAGGCGGCGCGGGGTCGTGGAGCGCGCGCGTGCGGCGCCACGTGTGCGGCGCGCGGGGCCACGCCGCGCTCACCGACGACTACGGCAACTTCCTCGTGCAGCGCCTCGACGACTGCGACTGCCCCGCCGACGACGACGACGAGCCGCCGCGCGCCGCGCCCGCGCCCGCGCCCTACTGGCACCACGACACATTATAACACCGCCAGCCGCACTGCTGACCGCCGGGCGCAGGCTTGTGTGGCTCGAGGGACATGTGTTCCCGAACGCGCCGGGAGAGATGATACCTGCACGCGTTCACGTCTCATGCGATGTTAATGTTTCATTTCGAGCGATTTTTTTTGAATCAATTTTAATGTCGACGCCATCTAGCGAGACTCGATGGAACGACTGTTACCAACTTGTATAAATGTGAATTGTTGAATTTTTCACGTTGACGATTTGGTCTACACGTTGGTTCCTTTTGAACCAACTTTCTATACTATTGCGGTTGTTGACAATTTGACAAACATTCGCCTCGGTTTTCCGACAGTGGTTTTGTTACTCAAGTGGAACTCGGCTCGAAACATATGACGAGAATCAATAACATATCTGCCAATATTATTAATACGTGGAAATCTATGATATAGGCTAGACGTAGACACCCTAGGGTGAAATATTCATTTGTTATACACAGGGTGATGCGAAATGTGGACGGACCGACAACTGATACGGGGTGTTACTTAAATAAAACCAGTAAAAACGACCATTGATAACCCAAATAGATCAATAAAAAAATTATTTATTAACCATATTATAGATTAAATATGCCTCCAAAAGTTAATAGTACAATACATGTTATGTCAATTGTTACGTTCTAGATCGAATCCGTCCACATTTGCCGCCACCCGTACATAGCGTAACAAACATAAGGACCACGGGCACAGCGCGGGACACGCGGTCGTGCGAGCGGGGTCGTGTGCCACTTTTAAAAACTACCCACATTGGTATAAAATCAAGGCCTTCATACTTAAAAATTGTTTTTAAGCTTTGTGTGCGGCCGCGCAACTATTTTTAGTAGAAATGCATAGTTCTTGCCTTGACATAGTGTTAAAACGAAAAGTGGCACACAGATACGTGCACACGGTATATTTAGAAAAGTAAAAAAAAAATATGATGCAGTATTTGGAGCCAGATTGGTGACGTACAGATCTCAGAATGACCAGTATATTATTAAAATTTAAATATATATTATATAACGCGACATATAATAAGTTATTATTAAGCTTAACGATTTGTTAATTTTAATTTTTACGGGGCGACGTCGAGTGGCGGTCGGGCGTGGATGTGGTCAAATAATTCGCAAAGTACAGACTTAAATTAGAATAAATAAATTATAGTCGGTAATGATTTCTTTTTTATGGCAGGCTTGGGAATAATTAGATTTTCTGATGGTAAGTGAACATGAGTTCATGAAACCTTTCGCAGCCAGAGCAACTGTGGCTTTGTTCTTGAACTATTAGGACGAAGAATAAGGATTGGCCAATGTCAAGAAACAGTAGTTGGTCGATATTTTTGGACAGCACTGCACTAACTATCAATTCTGGTGTAGAAGTGATATTCTTAAGTTTAGGTTAAAAATATTCTATGCAGGGTCATTTGACATTGTGTTACTAAATGCAACTAACTACTTGGAAGGCTTGAAAATAACACTTTACAATAAGTTACACAAACCATAGATGTAAATAAAAAATGTAGATATTGAACATAATAATATAAAAAGTAATTTTAATTTTATGCACACTAATGTCACGTGTACTACTCTAAGAATCGCAGAAATGTAGTGAAATACACTCACACATACAGAGTGGGGTTTTTGGTGAAAATATTCTTTATTCATGGATCACTTGGCACAATGTTAGCAAAGCTAAATACGAATATGTGGTGTCATTTACTAACGCAATGTCAAAATGACTATATTTCGTGAGAGTTATTTAATTTTCCACAGTGGACATTACCACCGGTTTCCACTCGACGCCGTCCGCAAATATGAGTTAGTTATTACGAATTTATAATTTAACGAGACGTAATGTAAATTTTCGCACTATATACGTAAACGTTGCTTTTATATAAATATAAATTAAATTGAAAAAAAAAAAAGTTTATCCAGGCCTACGTTTAGGTTCTGCTTGGCTAGATATTATATTATTTTATTAAGGTTATAATTTCGTGCCATATAAGTTTGGGTGCGATGGCATGCGTACAGTTAGGTGGTAACCCCCCCATATCTTATTGAGAATGTGTTCAGAAAGATAAACAATTTTTAGGAGTTGTATGTATACATATATAGATTTAGCGCGTGTATATACTAACGTACTATAGTGGAGATGTCTGCGTGGACGGTATGTAATGTCATTTATACATTTGTACGACGCCACAACGCTTGTAGTTGTAGTCGGGCGGTACTCGCGCGGGGTGCTTCACTACAGTCCTGTAGGCGCCAGCAGTGAGCGGCTGCTTTCTGTTATTGGTGTTGACGTTCTGTGAAGGAACGATTCATTTGGTATCTAATTTGTCACGATATGAGCTGATTGGAAAATAATTACGAACCTATATTTAGATCTTGAATTTTCTCACATTGAGAAAGTTCTGGAAAAAATCCTGAAATAGAATGAATATGTCGTGCGAGTACTGACTGCTGTTACGCCGTGGCTGGTGTGCCGCGGACGGGAACCGAACTGGCGTCTCGCGAGGGACGTTCCGTTCGACCAAACATCGGATATACTAAATTACATTCCTTTTTAGACGTGTTTATTTGTTTGTATGTATGTATTGTAGTATTTATAAGAAATCGCTTCGTTTGGTCCTACGCGGCTGGTTGTGGAACTGGTTAGAATATGTTGTTTGGAAAAATAAAATAATTACATAGAATATTGTGTAATATATATACGGTCCATTAAAAAAAAATAAGAAATTCATAAACAAATAATAATTAAACATATTAAAACTAGTTCCACACATCAACACTATATATAAATGTTCAAAATCACCAGAGAAACAAAAATATATTATATCAGTGTATAATTTTACCATCGAAAGTGAACATTTTATTATTTTCATGAGAGAATGACATCAGAATATAATGTATTAAATTTTATTTTAATAATTCTTACTGTTGAGTGGGATTTATATATTTTTTGTATAGCCGAAAACTTATTTTCATCTGTATTAATATGTATGTTTTTTTAGTATTTTTTTTAAGTATTTAAACAAATTAACATAATTATATTTCGTTTGTAACGTGGTGCATAACATAAGTTGCCATCTTTTATTCTTTTTATATTTTTTTCTGTGATAAAAGAAAAACTTTATTTTTTTGGAAAATGACAATGGATACGATATGTACTTCATATATATTTTTTTCTTGGACGTGTCAAATATTTAACGGTTTTAACGGGTTGACAGAATGATGAACTAGGGTTGGCAATATTGGGAACTGTTCAACAATTTACGCACGCTTCACGTACCTTTCCTGACCTAAGGAAACGAATGGGCATACCAAATATATCAGCAGCCCTAGAATGTGGATTACAAACACGACACAATGGTCCATGTCGTTTAACCGTTGATTGTGATAGGTTGAGAGACTGGCGCGTGAATCACGTGCTAGTGTGTCGACCAATCAGAATGTAACGACACGGCCTGTCGTCTCGTGTTTTTTGCAACATTCAAAGGAGGCAAAGCGGTCTGATATCACACCGTCTTGATCTGTGTTGGCCAGTTATACCTTTTAATTTTCTCAAAATACGGGATGGTGTGGCAAATTACCTGAATTATGAGTTCATGATAATGTGTTGAAATAGTCATTTGGATGTACGTGGTCAATTTAGAAACAAAGTTCCTGATATTATCGACTTACATACTTAAATGCGATGCGACGCTGCCAATATTATTATGACAGGTTTGTTCAATATATTGAACTGAACGTCATAATGCTGTTGGCTTACACGCACCGAATTGTATTCAGAGTTTTTGATAAATGTACACTGGATAATTTTTATATGTATATATTGTGAATAGTTGCAGTGATCTATTTGACACGTCCGCTTGCGTCAGTGTGGACTAATTTGACTGCGTGGCGTTTCACCAATCCGAGTATGGTGGGAAAATTTGCTTGGAACGATGAAAACTGATAATTTAGTTAAAGAAAAATACTTTGCTTTTAATTATTTCCAATTGGCTGATTGTGCAATATTTATTTTATCGTAAATAGTAGTAAGATTTTACGTAATCCAAATTTACGGCCAACATGAGCCAAGATACATTGCAAAATTTTGGATCTAAGAGGGCAAGAGACAACCTTATAATGATAACAAAATAGTTATCCCTGGATATTATTATTCATTGGATATTTATTATTAAATTTCCGAATCAACACGATTCTACGCGCCAAAGGCTAATAAAAGTGGAGTATTTCCGGTTTTTGTATGGAAGTGATTGGTGCATTATGTTGTCAGTATTATCTACTCATATAACTATTTATTAGACTGACATCAAGTACTGTTGCTCCAAACGAGAGAACTATTTAAATATATTATGCTGGATGTTTCAGGTAGGTTTAAGGTAGGTTGTCTCTTATGCAGTAATAAGTTATCGCGCGATTTAATCACCACAGTTCTGCTGAATATTGTATGGGCCAATTTGATTTACGAACGCTTAGAGTTAGAAGTCAGTTCCCTGCTACAATGGGGTCGGTGAAACGCCCGCGGCTCGCTCAGTGTATAACCAAGACATAACGTGTAACATAATCTTAAGTTGTTTCGGTTTACTCACTCCGCCTACGATGATATTACGCGGCGCAACGGAAATCAAATATTTTATATGAACTGTAATCGAGTTAGCCGTTTACTTTAAGTGTAGGATGTTCTACCTCTAAACAAATTATAGTTGATGTACAATATAAACTTTTAACATATACCATGCATTTTATTTTTAAATATCACTGAATTTTCATATTACTTTTTATTCTAGGTGTTTGGGAAAACTATTAGACCTCCGATAGTTGGTAATGTGTGGATTGTATATACTACTCACCTGCACTCGCAGCACTGCACCTGGGTACCCAGTACTGATGAATGGTCATAGGATGCTGGCTACTGTTCAGGACAGCACCGCACTATCACTGGTCGTCCTTCTTCGATTTGAGATATTTTTTTAATATAAGACACAGCGGGCACCAAAATACGTTGCGTTCGAGACCGTTACTTGAATTGAATAGGAAGTACGTAACGCGCGTTCGAGGGGGCAGCACTTGTCGCTGCTTAAGGTGCGATCGGATTTTGTGGTAGATACAGATCCATTCGTTTCATTAGAAATATCTTAATCGCATAATTGTGCTAGCATATTGAATTTTATACAAGTATGGAAAACTAGGCATTTATAGTGTATAGTACAAAGCCACTCAAAATTGAATTAATTAGCTACAAAATGAGTCAGATGATCGGTTAGGGTTGCACAAAATAAAACACACGACATTGGAAATATCAACAACTTTAATGATTGAATATATACAAGAACAATATAGATACAAGTGTTTAACAATAATTTGTAGACACCGCGCCTTCGGCTCGCGGCTCGGCCCAGTATAAATACTCGAGATGTCCCTCCGTACTGACGATGCACTGGCATTTCACTTATTGCAGTTCAAGCAATTTATATCTGTCTAAACAACTATAATTAATGATATTAATCACTAGTTACTGGACTATTTTAATTTGTTAGAGGCACGTTGGCAACAGCTGAAGGCAAGCCCTAAGCATTTTGCTAATAATATATTTCTCTATGATTCCTAACATAGTGATATATTTTGCTATACATATTGAAGAAAATATATAAAATTATTAAATTCTATAAATATATTCTTCCCTAACTAAAGCTCACTCACTGCGGTGCCAGTACGAGAAGGCATCTGTTTCAATTCAAAAGCAAACATCTAGTGCTGTTACAAATAAATCGATTAAACAAATCATTTCTTTTTATCGATACGTTACAAGCTATTGGGGATACTTTATTCGCTATTCTCGTAATTTTATCGATATCTTCTAGCATAATTTTATGAGTAATTTTAATATATACGAGGGAAAAAATATGAGTGATATCTAATTTAAACTGTAAATATGAATTTGTATTGACCCTATTATATCGATAACATTTTTTTGCACACGTACCACTGTATATCGAATTCGTTGTGTTTAATGTCGAACTAAAACTACGAAGCGATCCAATAAAAACTAATCAAAAACTAGTTTCACACTAAATACATCAGGTGAGAAGTGTACTTTTCGATATTATAAAATGTACAAAAATGATGCAAGGCCCGACAATTGCACAAGATAAATGATAAACTTACGCACCAAATGATATTTTTATCGATACACGAATTTAAGCAAAATATATGTTATTGTCTTATTATGAAGTGTTGCTGGTATATCACTAAATAAAAAGAAAAAAAAACACTCATCACAAAATGAATTTACTAAAAATAATTAAACCAATTGATTGATTATAAGATATCGATACAGTCTTAAGATTTCTATCGCTGTAATTTTTGATTCATTTACTAATGATAATTATTAGAACTAAAACGCGAAATCTACACATTAGATTTATAGTAAAACCAAAAGGCGAACAAAAAAAATGAAATTATTGTTACAAAGCTAGAATACTACAGTCAATGTTATAAAATAAAATTGTATAGATTATTTTTCAATAAAACTTGCAATGTCAACAAACATCAACTACGGTTTTAGAACATTTAGATCTTCATGTTATACCTTAAAATTGTCAAATATCAGATCGCTTGCTTTCATTATTCGCAAGTTATATTGAAAAATACTGTACTTAATAATTTAAAGAGCACGCGGTATCTGTCAACCGCGCAACATAGAACATAGAAATATAATAAATTCACAGCCCTAGCGACACCACAGCGCACCCGCCCGATTGACGATCCACAACATATTTACAAACGTTACGCGGACTATCGACAATAACTTGACGCTTCGACAATCTTGTTACCGCGTATACCACAGCACTAATGACCAATAGCGCAACAGTATAAAGGTAAATATAAACAAACAGACTGTTAATTTGTTCGCGTATAACGACCGAATGAAGTTCATTAAACATATGCCTAAAAGTATGGCGAATTAAAAAAATTGCGAAGACTGAAAATTTCGTGTCCAAAAATGCCGAGACGCCAATGTAATAACGACAGACTGTGCAAAGTAACACAATACAGTTTTCAACTTCTAATACCATGAGAACAATTTGGCAAAAAATATCGAAAAACAATTACAGTCACAAACTGTTGTCAATATACTTTAGGTTACAGAAAATATAAAAATACAATATTTTTCATAACAACATAACCAAGCGGTGTCGGCTGCATACCTAAAATTAAACTATCGATACATTTCAAAAGTTAAGCACTATTATTTCCGCACGTAGCCAAAACACGAATACCTTGTTTCGGATGTTGCCAGATCAATTTTTAATCACTTCATGCCAGTTTTAGGCAAAATAATTTACAATACAATTGTCGATATTAAACCGAATAGCAAGTGATAGAACCATAATTTTCACGCAGCATTTAGCTATTAATTTAATATTGTCTTATGAAGTTATGATTATAAAGTAGTTATTGCTTGGGAGTTACATCGTTTTTTAGGTAATATAAGGCAATAGTTGAAAGAATGTTGGGCGTTCTCGACTGATGTAGAAAACGCCGGATTCTTTAAGTCTATGAAAATCTGAATGATAGTATCTGTCTAATTATGTTCTCATAGAGTATGGTAAACCAAATAAAGCTACCTTATGGGGTAAACGTATGAGTCAGTATGTACCGAGCGTTCGCCTCGCGAGGCAGCCTCATTTGATCCAAGCCTCAATTCTGTTTGGCAGTATTATGACACAATCTTAATAAATAAGAATGCGCTATATTGTAAAATAGGTGTTGTGAATATTTAGGAATCCGAAATAGGAAATCAGGTCCAAAATTCAATTTCACAATTTATCGATTCCTGAAGGCCCTGCCATCGAATTGAGACCATACCCTGAGTGGATGTCTACGCAGTACCTCCATCTCTAGTTATGTACAATGTGTAAGCGAGTCCCCTGGCGGTGTTCAGAGCGAGTCTCGATGCCACACCCAGGTGCGCTTGGTGTGGTCGAACCGATGCGCGAGCCACTGCGCCTGCAGCAGCTCCAGCCGATCCTGGCTCAGGTAGAGTGGCTTGCCGCGTCTGGAACGTATGTTAATTATTGTTAAATCTATTTTCTTTATTCAAAAGATTTACTTATATCAATATATAAGCTACTTATATTACGAACAATAGATCTAATAACGGACTAGAGGAAATAAAAAGTTCAATAAAATCAGATACGAAATATATAATTTTATCCAAGCAGAGCAAATTCAAGTATATATTTAAAAGAGTAGATAAATAATAGTACAAATTGAATATGACATAACATTGGTTTGTCTTTCGGCAAGGGATCCACATGATGCGGTTAGATAAATTTATATAACCGCAGTATTCAATACCATCCAAATAGCTTTGTTTCGATCCATTGCAAAACGACCAGATTTATCAATGCCCTTAAATGATTTATAATAGGAATAGTGAAGAGTGTACTGTGTACTGACTTGAGGTCGCGGTCCTCCTCGTCGTAGTCGTCGAGGTAGAGCGAGCCCCAGAGACAGGCGCGGCGGCCGCGGATCACGATGATGTACGTCGACGTCACCACCAGGAATATGCCCGTGCCGCCGCCGCACTCCATCGCATGCTGCAATACAGTTTGTCAGTTATGCGTTTGTTTATATACAAGTGTATTTTATATCGATATTGTCGTTTGCATTATAATCGATAACATGTGGCAACAGTTTCACTTGAGGTATTATTTTACAAAAAAGTACCAACATTATTATGAGACTCCTATTCCTACACCAAATAATACAAAATGACATAAAATAATATTGTGGTATCGACACGTTCATAGGTGGGATATATTTTATCGATACTTTACTTTGATTTTGATTGATACATATTCAAACTGGCGACAGAGCCCATCATTAGACAAGTTATTATGTGTTCCGTGCTGACCTGCACGGCCTCGGCGACCTGATGCCGGCGGCAGCAGGGCTGCTGAGAACAGACGAGCGTGCCGCACAGCAGGCACACGGAGGCCTCCTTGGGCACGGCGCCGCACTGCAGACACACGCGCTCGTGGTAGTAGGTGAAGACGCGGTCGTACTCGCGCGGCAGCGCCAGCAGGCGCGGCGCCGCCCACGCCACGTGCAGCGCGCGCAGCAGGCGCCGCACCACGAGCTGGCCGCGCGCCGCCGCGCCGCCCAGCTGCCGCGCCCACGCCCGCGCCGCCGCCTCCGCGCCCGCCGGCAGCGCGCGCCACGCCGACCACTCCGACCACTCCATGCCCTCCGTCACCAGCTCCAGGTAGTAGCACAGCCGCACGAACTCCTGCCGCGGCGTCGCCACCTCCGGCAGCTCGCACCCGTACAGGTGGTGCCGCACCAGCGCCGCTATGCGCACGAACGGCAACAACAACTCTTGCAGCTGGAATTCATTTGCAATTAACTCTCATTTCATTCCGAAAATATGTATTAATGGCGCCATCTATACAAAGAATACGATAACTTTACGCGATTTAATACACTACTTACTACACTCTATTATCTGCCATTTAAAGTCACAATTAAACATGCAAGTATTCTTTTAACTGGTGCAGACTTTGGAAGGATTATTTGAAAAAGTCGATCTCCCGCCACCGCGTTTGCTGACTAAAAGAATATTTGTAGTTATCTTCGGTGTCGTGCGTACCTCCCTCTCCATCTGCAGTATGTCGGGTTGGTGGTGGTCCGGCAGTGTGGTCGGGCGGGCCGTCCTCGGTGAAGAGCTCGGAGCCGGCGAGCGCGCCGAGGAGCAGGCGCGCGGCGTGGCGCAACCCCGCGGGCTCCGCCTCGCGCCCCGCGCCCGCCAGCGCCGCGCGACCCTCCGCGCTCGTGTTGGCGAGGAACTGGCACACGATCTGGTAATAGCACAGCGCGTACAACTGACGCACTATGCACGTAAAGTCCTCTGGAAAATATAGAAACACGTCATGTGCGAGTTCCATGCCATATATAAAATCAAATACTTAATTGGAATGCAAATGGGCAAGCACATTATGCAACCCACTAGACTAGCGGACCCATTCAATGTATTTTATATAAATAATTATAACTATGTAGATTTTAATACTGGCCATATTTGAATGTTGCATTTTCTAGACTTTATAATAATACATACGCATATCGAGATATGGCGGATCCGGCGGTGCGAGTAGCAGGAAGTGCATGAGCAGCGCCAGTGGGTCCGCAGCAGCAGCGGCACGGGGCGCGCGCTGGCGGGCGGCGCCGGCACCAGCGGCGTGGCGCTGCTGCCGAGGGCGGCGGCCGGCACGGGGGCCAGCAGGCGCCAGGCCTCGCTGGCCCCGAGCTTGGCGCCGGCGGCCCGCAGCACGCGCGAGTGTGCGCCCGCCACCACCAGCAGCGGCACGATGCAGTCGTTGCGCGGCTTGTAGCGCGGTGCGGCGGTGGTCTGCAGCGTGCCGCCGCGCTGCACCAGCTCGCACTCCAGGTTGGTGCGCACGAGTGACGCCACGAATGTGAAGATCCCGGCCGGTGAGGAGCCATAGCGTTGTTTTAACTTGCCGCCCGCCGTGGCCGTCATGTCCTCCATGGATTTACCCATCGCTTCCGATAGATTGCTTTGCTCCTGCGAACATTATTATCGTTATAGTAATATTTATTCGATTTAAGCATTTATATTCCATACAAGATAACTGTAATAGAATAGAGCGTATCAAAAAAGCTCAATATTATTAGCATAAAACATTTAACAGAAGAAATTAAATTCAACCCACAACCTCAAAAGAAAACGATTTTAATTATTATGGAATTTAATATATTTTCTATATTCGGTTACTGAGTATCGACTTACAGGTTCTGGATGTAGCGTGTCGAGCATCTCCTGTATGGCGGCGGCGCGCTGATCGTGGTGGTTCTGATGGTCCGGCGTGGAGGGCGCGGGCGGCGGCCGGGCGGGGCGCGGCCGCGGCGCCAGCGGCAGCACGGTGTTGGCGAGCTGGCGGCACAGCGGGCACAGGAACTCGCCGCGGTCCACGTGCAGGTTGTGCGGCCGCTGCGGCGCCTGCAGCGCGCGCAGGTACGCGGCTAGGCAGCGCAGGTGCAGGTGATGGCCGCACGACTGCACGTGTACGCCGCCCTCCCAACCCACGTTCACGCTCAACAGCCACGACTCCTGCACACAAATGTATCGATAAATACATTATATCTATATATGAAATTATCGATGAGGAATATGAATTATCGATATTGCAATTTTAAATACACAGTAAAGTACGACAACAATAACATTGCGAACATCGCATATTGGGTTTCCATGGTTGGTGGGTGAATGTGGACACGTCCAGTGTATGGTACCTTATCGAAGTGTTGGTGCAGGTCGTCGTGCAGGCGGTAGTGGTGCGCGGCGGCGGTGGTGTCGGCCTGCGCGTGGAGGCGCGCGCGCTCGTTCTCGCTGAGGGCGAGCCGAGCACCGCCACTGTCCGCGCGCCGCCGGTGCCCCAGCACCGATGTCGACTGCGAACAAATACATTAGTATTACTATTATACACTGATACGGATTTTTGTTTTCACTCCTAATATTGGGTTTTATACATCGTCGAACGCATTCATGCAAAAACTATTTGTGTTCGTAATGTAGACTTTTACGAGTAGCTTCGATAGTCGATCCACAGTCTGTTACACTACGAATTTTAAAACTCCTTTAAAATAATATATTTATAATAATAGTCATGTTTTTCTCATACCTGTAGTAAAACGACAAGTCCCACGGGATCCGAGGGAGTACTGGGCGTGGTGGTGTTGCAGATGACGCAGTCGTAGTCCCGCTCGGGCGCCTCGTCCTCCCACTGCATGGAGGCCGCCTCGCCCGCCTCCGCCTCCATGGCCGAGAGGAACTGTTGCTGCCGGCGCGCGAACTCGCGCATGACTTGTTGTTGTCGCTCGCGCGCGCGCGACCGCTCCTCTTTCTCGCGACGTTCCCTGTTAATGATAGTGAAATACATGTAATGAGTATGTGGTGTTCCGTCGTGCAGTGCAGCGGAGCGAGTGGCCCGCACCTGGCGCGCTGCTCGGCCTGGCGCTCGCGCTGGTGCGGCCACAGCTGCGCCCGCAGCGCGCGCACGGCGCCGGCGCAGCGCGCGTCCAGCGCCGCCAGCCGCCGCAGCACGCCGCCCACCGCCGCCGCGCCCTCGCCTGCACCACCCAACAACGTCAATTTTACATTTACCCATCCGCCATCACCATCATTATGAAAAAAGTAATATAATAAATAGGCCATGGTAAAATATATAATTTTACAATCATTTAGAACAATTATCAAAACGTTAACATCGATAAAACTCTAATAACTCACCAATAACTTCCTCATTGGGCGGCGCCGGTTCCTCCAATGAGAAGGAGTCGAGCCGGCCGGAGAGTTGCGAGTGCAATTTCAGCAGCAGAGATATTATTGACTCGTTCACCGGGATCGAGTCCGGCTCGGTCTGGCTGTGCATTTGTACCTGGGTGTGAAACGTATTTAAATTAACTCGTGGATGATAAATTACCATACCAAGATAATCGATGGTATTTAGACTTGTAACATAATAAAGTAAAAACCAGTTATAAATACATTATTTATAACAACTAAATGGTAAGGTCTCGACAAACATTAACGTTCTCAACAATGATCGGATAAACATTTAAATTATACGGTCCATCCAACGTCATTACAACCGGTGGTTACTGTAATATGTTTATCGCATGAGTCCGTGATGTGTGTACCGTGGCGATCTGGTTGCTGGTGGAGGGCTGGTCGGGCGGGAGGGAGTGCGGCGGCGCGGGCAGCGCGGGCGCGCGGCGCGGCGACTGCGCGCGCAGCGACACGCTCCACTCCGCGCCCTCCAGCATGCTCATGTCGTCTGCAACAAACATGTTTACATGTTTCTCTATTGTATTATGCATTATGTGATACGTAGTAATTCATAGTAGTTGCTTGTCAAATGAGTTGTTGTGTTTTCGATAGTAACTAAAAACGCTATGACGGTGATAACTAATCATCAAGACACACTAGCATGACGAGGTAAGTAAACTTTTAAGAATCTCATTAAATTTGTTATAGCAATATCTATAGACAAGGGCGCCCTAATAACTATTAGGGTAGAACCAGTTATGTACGAACCGTATTCGATCGGCACCGGCGGCATGTCCCGCAGCGCGAGGGTCATCTCGGTGTCCACGTCGATGGACTGTAGCACTAGCGCTTGACTCTCGCCCATACCGCTCTGCAATAAACACATTTATATTGGATCGAAAAATGTTATCGATACATAGAAAGATATTGTAACGAAATATAAATATCTATTAAACAAATTTTAATCGATATTTCGCTAAGTGAGTGAATGAAGAACTTTAATATCGACTATAATTTTGATACTGATAACTGATGCTAATACGATAACTTAAGTTAAAAATAAGTTTCCAATACAAGAGTCATATTCTAAAGGGCTAAGCTACATAAAGCTATGAATGTGTTTACCTCTAGAGCGCGCATCGGTCGACCATCCCCTCCTGCGTCGGATTGATCGTCTTGAATTGAATCTCCTCTCACGACCTGATATAATCAGATAAAGATAAACATATGTCTGAAATTCTCTATTTTATGGTAGTTATTCGTGGGTGATAATTTCAGACATATTATAGACTTAGGTAATTTTTTAGAAATTGGTGGGATTGGGATAAGCTCCAGAAAGTTAGCACTTATTCTGTGTATATTATATAGTTGACAAATAATTTCAACATTATCTTTACATGAAACAGTTAACTTTTCATCTCGAAACTTACGTGGGTGAGATTTGTGTAAAAATGAATAACAAATTACCTGCATCGGCATCGGTAGTGAAAGCGCCGTGATGGTAGAAGAGTTAGTGATGGATGGTAGTCTCGTCGTGTCTGGCTCGGATGGCTCCCATTCTGTGTCACCTTTGGAATCATTTTTTTCTATTAAGAATATTTGTATTAAAGTTGTCAACTTTTTGTTTTTATTTGCCGGATGTTAAAGAAAAGAGCAACAAGCAAGTGAAATTTATTATAAGTTATCTATTATATAAAATGGAGAGAAAAACTGACACTGTTTTTGATTAAGCATAATCTTTATAATATTCGTAAATATTTATTATATAATATTATGTGTTGGATATTTGAAAAGTATGATATTTATGTATTTTAATTAAGAAGCGACTAATGGAAGTCAGTAGACGTACTGTCGGAGTGGTCCGGCGGTCGGTATCGGTGCGCGTGCGCGGTGGTGCGCGGGGCGGTCGGCGTGGTGCGGGCGCGGCGCGCGCGCGGCACCGACGCCACGTGCGCGCACGCCGCCGCGCACAGCGCCCCGCCCGCGCCTGCGCCCGCCCCGCCCCGCCCCGCCCGCCCCGCCCGCGAACGCGCCCAGCAGCGGCACGCCCGATATCACCGCGTCGCCGCACGCGCCGCGCCGCCCGCCTGCCACCAGCGCCTCGCACTGCCACACCCGACAACAAATCATTATGTACATTGCCTGCTTTATATTCAAAATATGATTCACATGTCAGTACGATGTGGTTAATAACTCTTACACAAAATGTTAACAAAGAAACTAAATTCGACAATAATTAAATCGATATTTTTCTTAGTATTATACTCAATAAAAAAAAATTGTGTTCATTAAAATAATTCTACACATTTTATTGTTTAACAACTAGTTATTGTAAAACTATGTTTGACACGCGGTAGGCACATGCGCGTGAACACACCTGTCCGTGCGGCTCGGTGTCCTCGTGCAGCGCGGCGGCGCAGTGCAGCAGGTAGACGGCGAGCGCGAGCACGTGGTCGGGCGGCGTGCGCGGCGGCGGCGTCGGGCGCGCGCGGTGCACGGCGCGGTGCAGCACGGCCAGCAGCGCGCCGTGCAGCACGCCGACACGCACAGCGCGCGCGGGTCGCCCGCGCCACCCGCGCCCGCGCCCGGCGCCGCCGCCACGCGCAGCGGCGGCCACAGCGTGCCCGGCGTGCCCGACCTGCTGGCCGCTCCCGCCTTCGCTGCAGTTCTTCTGCTTCGCGCACGCTATATCACACAAACATACACTTATGACAACTATAATATAAATTAAATAAACGCCGTTGTCTTTCTGTTAAAAAATAATTAAAC
>NC_051128.1:1061522-1081236 GCF_014839805.1 Manduca sexta
TATATATGTAGTATACCTAGTCTTGCCATAAATATTGTAATAAAGAAAAAGAAAATTGTTAACTGCAAATAACATTTATTACTTTTACAGTGTGTCAGTTTAATACATAAATATAAAACAATTAAAAATATAAAAAGCTTATTCGAAGTGGTCTCCATTGGCTGCAATACAGTCCTTTAAACGATGAGGCCAGTTATCAATAGAAGCACGCACTCTTTCCATGGGAAAATTCTTCACTGCCAATCGTATAGATTGTTTTAGGGACTCAAATTATCATGGCGTTTAGAGCAAGCTGTACTCTCTAAAACTGACCACAAATCATAATCCAGCGGATTAAGATCGGGACTAGACGACGGCCAGTCTTCAGCTCTGATGAAGTCCGAAACGTTCGATTCCAACCAAGACTGCGTGGACCGAGCTTTATGACCCGGCGCCGAGTCTTGCTGGAAGGACCATACTTGGTTATTGAACATGGTGATGTTAAGGGGCTTAACTACCTTCTCAAGAATGGTATCTTGATACACTTGTGCCGATGTTTTGATACCTTTTCACAAAAATATGGCTCAGTCACTCCTTCATAGCTAACACCCCACCAAACCATCACTGAAGTCGGATAATGTCCACGTTGCACTCTGTCGACTAATTGGGAAGCTTCCTTAGAGCTTTGAGCATAAATACGGTCATTTTGTTTGTTAAAATGTTGCTCAATTGTAAAAATTTTCTCATCCGTAAACAAAATTTTTCTGTGACCTCCCTTTGCGTACCGCTTCAGTAGTTGTTTCGATTTTACCACCCTATTCTTCTTTAAATTATCAGTTAAGAAATGGCCAGTGCGTCTCTTATAGGCTGCAAGTCCTAAGTCATCTTTTAAAATACGCGACATGGTTCTAGGTGCTATCTTCATTTCCCGAGATAAAATCTTTTGCTTTCGGACAGGATTTCTTCGAATTCTTTCCCTTACTGCTTTGACCACCTTTTTCGTACGAACACTACGTGGACGGCCAGATCTTTTCTGTCACAAACAGAGGAGGTCTCATTGTACCTATTAATAGCCCGGTACACAAACATTTTACTAATACCAAGTGTATGGAGAGTTTTAAAATTGCATTTGGCTCCATACCTACTTTGTGTAATGCTATCACAGCGATTCGGTTCTCTTTATCACCCCACACCATTTTAATATCGCAAAATATTTTACAATGTATTGGCGCCAAAATGAGAAAACACAATGAACAATCGTATAAAAATGACAGATTCGAAATTCAAATGTAATATTTTTTTATAATTAAGTGTAACAGTATTTATGGCCAGACTAAGTATAAGGTTATAATCCCGTGACACACGCAAATGTCATGTAGCTGTCTTGGCTCGCCGGCGATTCACGAGAGACCAAGAGTTAATGGGCGTGAAATAAAGTCTATTTTTGTTAATATTTTTTTAAACCTCGATATTACATGGGTATTTCTAAAGTAACCTTCCTAATCTATACTATTATACAGCTGAATAGTTAGTTTGTTTAAATGCGCTAATCTCAGATACAAATGGTTAGAATTGAAAAATTCTTTTAGTGTTGGCTAACCCATTTATCGAGGAAGGCTATAAGGTATATAACTTCACACTATGACCCAAAGGAGCGGAGCATCAGTAAAAAAAATCTTATATTTTGACAGATAAAGTTGGTCAAGATGTATTTATGTCCTAAGAAACAAAGGCAGAAAACTCTTGAACAGGTTTGTATAAAAGTTAACACGCAGATCACGTCCTGTATTTATACATACGCTAGTCTACGCACGTTTCTATCAAAATGTACAAAACGAACAATATCTATTTATGTAGTTCAATCAACGCAAATCGCACGAATATTATTTTCCATATATATTTTTTCTGCAATACCAATGTAGTGTTCCGAGTGCAATAAATGTTTTATATCCATTATTATTGAAAACAACAATTTAGCGAAACACGTTTCTAATTGAGCACATTTCAGACTGCAAATCGATATGTCGGTCGTGTGCAGTCGAGGTTATACTAAAGAGGTGTTTAACTGCGACAGTTTAATGAAAAGCTTTACACGCGGCGAGTAAACTCCCCTACACGCATCCATCGCGAGACGTTGAACCCATCGTTGGCGGCTCGTGAGCTTCAACCCCACTGATAATACTGATATTCGGTAAATTGCAACATTTGTGGTGATTTCTCGTGAGACAGTAAGTATAGCGTATTTTGGCAACGGTATTAAAACTAAAACCAATTGTATACCCTATAGTAATCCTACTAAAGCGAATCTCATCAGCGAGCGGCATGCTCTTGTCGTCATTCAATTGCAGTAAAAGGCAAAACTACTGCATCAGTTTCGTTAAAACTTGAGAGCCAGATAGATGTAGTCCTGCGCAGCAGAAGTAGGTATAATAGTCGTTCCTACTCGGAATACATAAAATAACAGAATGATAACTGTAGTGTTTTTATTACTTTAATGTCATCCAGTGGTCCAGTATGATCGCACTGAGGTTATAAACGAGTACCTGTGTTCGAATCGTAATCCTACTAAATATAATATAATACCGATTTTGCACCCTAATTGCTTGGGAATGAATTTACTTTGCCTTTTATAACATGTAAATATGCTCTTTGCATCTACAAAACTTCGTAAGGACTGACAAGATCTTATAAACATCAAAACCCATCTCTATTTAGAACATGGATGTTGCCTTTTATGGGTAAGCAAACAAAGAAACAGTTACCGAACGACAACCGCTATGCCTGAGTCATGGTTCGTGCAACTTTGATCCGTCTGGCAAAGTATTAACGCGTGTATACAATGACACGACGCGAACGATTCATTCACTGTATTGCCAAATTGAATGGGTTTTGGGTCATGTATTTTTTAAAAGTTCCGTACAAAAGGAAGCTTTATAGGATCAATTTTGTTTGCCAGTCTGTCGGTAAAGACCCTTTTGCTCAAGAACGTACAAAGCTATTAAGTTGAAATGTATATCAAATACTCAGGACTACGGAGTCTTTTAGTAATAAAAAAAATCAAACTTGTAATACAACGCATAAACATGTGACTGTTTATGTGGCATATCTTGCGATTTCACAAGGGAATCAAAATCCATAGTATACTTTCCGCTGATCTAGAATCATGAATCGGACAAGAAGCAATGTCTAAATGTCACATGTAAAGAAAAAATACTAACAACCGTAAAGAGGTAAATACTTGAATAAAAGAAAGAACTTACTAACTTTCACTAGAATTTTGCGACATTCGTATATCAGCTATTCCTAAGAAACAATACATAGTTTTCAACATCTACTCAGATACCACATCACCTGCTTAGTAAAATCTATGATAAAACTTAACGCATAAATCACGATCATGACACCCAACGTGACCAGTGTAAAATGAACTTTATTATACTCCCTCGTCGGTCAATTATCGCCTGTCCGACCGTATCTTGAACCAGAAGACATTTATAAACGTAAAATTTATCACCTCTATTTCCTCTGACTCATAGGTTAACTGACTTTTATCCAGGCTCGGTGATAACTGCACTGCTTCTGGTGCCAAGTAAAGAATGCAGTGTAGTCCAATAAACGTAGGAATGGAAAAAGGGAAGGTAGGAATCGGGTTTTATAGACGCTTCCCACTAGTACCCTCTCAGCATAATTTTTGAGATACGCACAAAGTACTTAATAATATTCGATATACATTTTATTGTCGCCGCAGCAATTAAAGATATTTTTATATCGCCTAGTGCCCTTTATGGAATTTTATTCTTTTTATTGGGAAATCAATCAGAGACACCATTAAATACTTTATTATCTCGTGTCAATGTATCTCGAGTTTTATTGTCTCTACACATATACATATTATAAAACAAAGTCCCATTTTCTGTCTGTCTGTATGTTATCGATTTCCTCAAAATCTACTGAACGGATTTTTATGAAATTTGGTATGGAGATAGTTTAAGATCCTGGGAAGGTTATAGGCTACTTTATATCCCGGGAAAATATATAGCGGGACTTGTTATCCCGAAAAACTCCTTCACGCGGTCGAAGCCGCGAGCAAAAATATAAAAAAGAAAGCCGGTTAAAAATATAAAAAAGACTTAACAGTATCGCCGCATGTCTCACTCGTAGTTAGTGATCGCGTGTTATTTCCGGTGTTTTATTATAAACTATTTTTGTTTATCTAAAACGTCTAGCAAAGCTGTCACATAGTGCAGCAACGACACATTTTATGACTGATAAAGGGTTCAGATGAAGTGTATTTCCGCGTTGAGTATTTGTTTAATCGTTGTTATAATATTTAAAGATGTGCCTATCTTCGAGATCGACTCTGCAATCAACTGTTAGGCAAATAGCAAAATAATTACAGACATATATATATATATCCAATTATGTATTATACCAACTTTACTGACATTGAAAGGCAAAAGAAAAACAAAAGCAAAAAAAATGCTATTTACATTAAAAATTTAAACACGCTACAGATTAATGAGAGGTTTCCGATATCCAATGAATTTTATAGATCCAGCGCCGAGATTAAAGGCATCACATAAAACGATCTGGATTATTAAATTACCCCAATAAATAAACTTGTTCCGGGGGCAACGTTTGGGCGCTGAGACTTTTTATACACCTGTCCCGCCCTAGTACAATTTAAATAGTAAAACCTTACTAATATTTTACATATGAACGTTTTTTGAAGAACTTTTGATGTTTATATATTCGTTGAAAGTAAATTCGGAAATCGTGGAAATGGAAGTTTTTTTTTGTTTATTGCTTTGAATGACGAGACGAGCTTGCCGTTCGCCCGATGGTAAGCGATACGATCGCCCTTACACAGTAGAACACAATCCAACCTTGAATTTCAAAGTATTGTTTGGTAGTCCATTGCGCTCGCCATCCTGAGACGTGAGATGCTAAGTCTCATTATGTCCAGTAGTACACTGGCTACAATGTCCTTCAAACCGGAACACAACAGTGATTACACAGTGCTGCTTGGCGTCAGAAATGGGCATTGCGGTGGTACCTACCCAGGCGGAATCTCACATATTATGAAAGACCTACCACCAGTAAAAGTTTCATTGTATTCACTTTTGTATATACTCCTCTTTGTTATGAAGCCTTTGATATCGTTGACTAAGGGGGTCCAACACCTCGAGTAAGCCATTCCCGCTAATATGGTCTGATTTGGCATCCTGGGGATAAATCCATGCCGATGAAACCAAGCCCAATAGTTGATTAAAGTTTGAACGCGTTAATCTCTGTTGTTAGGTACTATCCGATTTTAGTCATAGGAAGCTACATTATCCCTCAGTGCTATGCTTATTACTGACTACTTGAAGCCAGTGGCCTAATAAGAGCCTAATGCTAGGGGCGAAACGCAGTCGAAACGAGCTTAATTGTCGTTAACAGCGTCAATTGACAGCTGTGTGTACCGAAACCCGGATCGTGTTCGGACATAGCCGACTAATCGGAAATGTGTCATGACACTTGCAGGTTATATTTTGAGTGTCGTATAGCAAAATTACGTTACATCTGAATGGTTAAGGATACCTATAGCATTGTAATGATGAAATTAATAAAAATAGAAGTATACAGTCCCGTTATAGATGCTAAAAAGCTTTTATTTCTCGCTCGACATGATATTTTATCCCCGAAGAAGCCAGGGATGCACCTACATAGCGCAGAGATATTTCTAACAAAATATGTTTTGGTGACCATTCAGCCTAACGCCTTACCGGGCACAAATTAATAATTAAAACGATACTGTTGGTCCCGAGAAACGAACTTCGAAATTCTGGGTACATATAATAAATATGCTGCCAAACTAAGCCAGGGAGGAGATTAATAAATTAAATAAAGAGATCAATAAAAAATATGTCATTTCAGTTGACTTTGCTTCTAATATAAAGGGGATACGAACGCCATCTGTAAGCGATGATGCAGGTTCCATTGCACTACACTTTCAAAGGGAAAAATATAGATGGCGCTCAAAAGCAATTAATTACTTAGAAACTTGTAAATAAAGGGCGGTTAATGTAATTTCATTAATTGTTCAATGTAAAACTATACAAAAAGCAAATCATATTGTTCCTAAAATAATGAATTATAGTACCTAATCCCTTAAGCACTAAATACGCATTTACAGCATTTCCAGCAAACCGGCTGATTAATGTTCCCTAGCTCCTCACGTGAAAGCAACTAAGGTAAATTTAGTTTCGTTTTCTGGAAGCATCATGGTGGGCCAATTTCTTCCCGCTCAAAGTTCGGCAAAGCATCCACAATTTCTTTTGTTTATAGGCGATGACCACCATTTGTCATTAGGTAACCTTCCTTCTCGCGTCTGCGAAAATACCTATGACTCACTACACTTAACGTTTTGCAAGCAATAAATAATATTCATACGTTTATGCAAAATCAGATAAGTTTTTTAGGTGTTTTATTGTCCGATGTCGGATATCGACTGTGTGAGTCATGTATTGCTAACGTTTCGATTTATACTTGCTCTGCTAGGACATAAGAGAGGCGATCACAATTGTGGCGACCGCAGAGGTACGTTGTTTCATAGGTTGGTATGATAGGAGTGCGTGCTCAGTGTTTAACACATTTTGATTGCAACGTTTCCCGTTTATAAGTCCCATTGTACACTGTCCTTTACTAGGAATAAAAGCTAGCTATTGGTCCACGAAATGGTCTATGTGTCAAATTATTTCAAGTTTTTACCTTTAGTTCTAACCATACATGTTCACAAACTTTCACATTAATATAACGCAAGGATGAAGTCGGATAATGAAGAAAGTGACGTAACAATGATTTGCTAACGTGGATAAATAACTGTTCTTGATAAAGGGGTCACTCGTTATAGTTAACAATGACACATAGCCGTAATAACTATACATTGATTGAGTTGCATAACTGTCACATATTTACATACACTATAATTAACTATTAAATGCTAAAGGCGGCTGCGACCAATAACTAAGTTAGTGTAATTTCGCTTGCATAGATGAGAAAATGACGCATAATCCATAGCTTAGTTCATGATCTGCAACCATAGCAATCAGAATATGTTAATTATTATCAGACTACTAGAAACAGATGAGTGAAATCCATCAACGCGTCGACACGGGCGTTTAATTCGCGTAATGTGATTGTCTCGTGAGGGACGCGAATGCATGCACGAGCACGCCCTCGATTAACGAAGGGGGCGAGCGATAAGGGGCGGATAATGGAGGGTGTCTCGCCGTCACTGAGATATAAGTTCTATCATATAGTATCCAGTACAGGGCATTGACCACTGAACTGCTATTTTAGGCTCGTTGTAATATAAAAAGTTTAACAAAGTAAAGCAAAATGAATAATAATAATAATAATATCAGCCCTGTATTACATACTTGCCCACTGCTGAGCACGGGCCTCCTCTACTACTGAGAGGGATTAGGCCTTAGTTCACCACGCTGGCCTAGTGCGGATTGGTAGACTTCACACATCTTCGAAATTCCTATAGAGAACTTCTCAGAAAGAGAGAAAGAAGAAAGAAAGCAAAATGAATACAGATTAATTAATAAAAGTCAATTAAGGACATTTCAAAACTTATGGCCTAAGTACTAAATTAGGAAATTTTAAAACAATCATTAAAATATCATCATACACTTGAATAGAAACCAGTCGGGAACCGAACCGGTGTCAGTTGCCTCACAACCGGTACACTACAGACCAGTCGGCCGGTGACGTAATAGTCTGCGAGACTGAGCCGCGTGCCGTGTTCCGCTACACAAGGCACAATACAAACGCAAATACAATATGTAATCCTGTTTCATGTTCACGAAAAGTAACACCTGATGTATTACGGCTTTGTAGATTTATAAACGGTTAGAACACTGCGCTTACAACTGTATTATGGAGCGAGCAGGCCACGACCAAATAGCATGAGTACAACTTTGAGTTCTGGCTACAGCAAAATGATTTCTTAAGTTCAAACGAGTGCTAGACACTAAAATAAAACTATTTTACGGATTTTATGTTATGATGTCGTCCTTAACGTCCTTTAGGTTTAAGATAGCTAGCGAAACGTGTTACACGTTTGCATATAATTGTAGATAGAGAAGGCCATGCTGCTATATGTTTTTTTCAATTTCACCAATGACACACATTAGACGTGTGACTGTTGTCACACTGTAAACTGTTATATGTATACAGTGTGCGTTGAGCCAGTGACATCACGTAATTGTAATATCCGCCGCGCCGCGCGGAACTGGCAACTTCTCGGTATTCTGTGTTGTTAACGTACACAGTGAAATTGTATCATTGACTTTGATAACCATTATTATTTTTTTGTTCTTATTACTACTTATCTGTTTTATACAGTAATTATTATTTTGTTGATTCTTATTACTACTTTATTATACAACAGAAGGACGAGATGAGCGAGCATGTCGCTTCATAATCGTCACAACGGCCCATTAATAACGCTACCAGAAGTTTGAATTTACGAAGCACTACGTTGCACTGTGTTGCGCTTGTCCAACACTTAGTATGATAAGTCTCCTTGCTTGTTCTATCACACGTAAGTAAATCAGTCGTGTATCCGTCTATTTGGGCTTCTGAGGCCGACCCGGTGACCGGGATATCAATTAGGAGTAACACCAATTGCTGTCTAAATATACAGTTTATCAAATTAACTGTGATATTTATATCGTCTTGTATAGTAGAGGTATATGGGCTGTCGACCGGTAGTTCGTGGATTCGATTCCCAAATCTAGAAGGGTTTTAAAAGCGGGGAAGGTAATTAATTGATGTGTTTTACAGTCGCAAGTTATTTATTGACGTTCAAAATGATATCACAATATATTTTGCCACGACCTATGTCGCGAGGGGCTGAATTGTCACGTTACGAAGAAAACCCCAATGTACTGTATGATCTTTGTCTACATTTGGAGTAATATAGCGTAAACTCATATACGGAAAAATCGCAAATCCCACCGTGAGTCCTCGATGCGCCTGCGCAGAACACGACTTGAATACATCACACATAATTTGCCAATACAAAATACGAGCGCACACGTTTCCGTATGCGCGTGTGTGAAACAAAACAAATCGTTGAACCGTTGTCGTCGGTCCCAGTGGCAACAAAAAGCCGAGCGTCGCACGCTCCCGAATGAGATAGGGTTGTCGCTTGTCACTTGCCGTACATACTCGACCTGACGCTCGCCCGGACGCTGTACATCCCGGGCGTCAACGCTGGGTCGTATGACCGGTGAATATAAGTGCCCTCTATCATTGCAAGTCTATAGCTACATGGTTTCATAAAAAAGGGTTGCCAAAAATTACTTTTTGGCATAGTTGACAATAAATAAAAAGAGGTCGCAGGTTTGATTGCCGATACATAAGGTAAATGGTACCATTCGTAGGTATTTACATGTTTCTTTCTGATTCGGATACAATGTATCGAAAGTGTCTGTTTAAAACGCGATATATTAATTGTTTATACTTATGTGTTTTATTTTGATTTTCAGTGTAGAAAAACTGCAAAGCTTTAAGTAATTTATGACTCTGCGAAAGCTCAAAAAATTGCGTTACTACTAAACAGTGTTCATTCTATTCATTGTACTCGACAATTAATATTTATAAAACTTGACAACCCTACGCTCCCGTGCGCGGGAGTCACCAGCTGACACCGAGCACCAAACTCTGAGTAACAACTGGTGCAAAAATACCACAAAACAACCGTTAAGCTATATTAAACCTTATCGTAGTTGCAATAAATGTGTTTACCAGTGCATAGGAACACTTTGGACCCGTTAACAATAATGACCGAGAGAGCAGCTAGGCACGGAACGAATCGATGTCGATACACGGTCACATGGAGGAAAGTAATTTAATTAAGTAATTGAAGTTTACAGTGAACGGATATTGTATATTTTATGTAAATTAGAGAGGAAAAACAAATGGAAGTTACTTTATGTATTTCTATACTTGTGTGTGCTTAGAGACGATAATTTTGCGAACGTTTTATACTTTACAATATTGTATATGTTAAAATTTTTGTTAATTATAATGAATATAAATTAATGTGCTAATTCAAATTGCATTCGAAAGTTAACGTTTGGGTTTTATCTATGTTTTGCAAATAAGAATTAGTATATGTATTTTGTCAAATGTTTTAATAGTAAATTCACTAATATTTGATAAATTTATTGATAAAATTACAATAATTCATCTATATTATATTGATATAAAACATCCTTACAATACAAAGAAAAATATTAAAAGACCATGACATCGATAAACAAGCGGCCAAGAAACAACGCCACGTACCAAAATGAGCAAAGCATTTCCTTTCGGTTACGATAAACACTAATTAAGCGTAACAACGAGGACAAAATACGCAAACTCATTGATAATACAAAACAAACACGAAATTTGTTCATTGTGAGAAACGCATCGGAGTTATTTGAATGTGTAGAGTATCGATAGCGCTGTAACCGACGAGCGCCTTCACTACACCGACCCCACTCGCCACGTACAGCCGGTCCCCTCGCCGCGTCCGTCAGTGTTACTCGGGCCGCGTCACAAACGGTACCATTACACTGCGCCACAATGAGATTCGCAGCGCTTATTGCGCTGTTCACGATTGCGTCCGCCACGGAGCTATCACCGGTGGACAACGTTCGTGCCAAGTTTTACCTGCTGGAGCGCGATCTGTGGAAGAATGTGGTCGACCCTGCGTGGAGAGACAGCGGCCTCGGCGGGGACGTCGAACTCACAAAGGCCTTTGTCGGTTTGGACGATGAGATACAGGCCGTGCCGTACGCGCCTCAGCCGCAGCTGAGCTCCTGGATATGGAGCACGGCGCTGGAGAAGATGCACATCATCAACGGACTGTACAAGAGCTTCGTGGAGTTCGCGCGGCGGCAGGCGACTCCGGGCGCGGTGCCGGCGCCGACGCGCGATTGGCTCGACATGGCCGAGGCGATCCTCAAGGACCCCAGGTCGTCGGTGAGGTACGCGATGAAGAAGCTCGACGACCTGCTGGCCCATCTCGACAGAGCGCTGTTCTTCTCCGCTAAAGAGGTATTTGACGCGCAATACGCGAGTGGGATATATGTAACACCGTGTTTACATTAATCGGTTGACGTTACCGAGCTGTTTCTCAAACATTTCCATATATTTACACTGAAAGTTACTTCCTTCTGTGCCTATGACACACCACACGGGACCGTGCGTTAACGTAGCCGCATTTCTACATTCAAACTGTTCATAAAGAAAGGTAGTCAGAAACGTACGCAAATATAGCAGCGTAGTAATAACTGTTATTTTTTTACAAATTGGGTGCGCTCGCGCGGCCGCCGTCCGGGGCGTTTACTTTGCTCCTAAAATTAGACCTTTTCAACGTTCCCCTTGCGATACCGTTAGGGACAAAGGATATTATTCTCGTTTTATGGTTCGATGACAGGCCTTTGTGTGACAACAAAAGAAGTAAAAACAACATTAGGGACCTAACAATCTCTGTATTTCACTCCAAATCCAAAAATTTTATGTTGAATTAATATCGTCCATCCATCAATCTGTCCGCGTCCTCGTGACACAGACCTTTCTATAGTTGTGCAGACCTTGATCTCTATAATGCAAAATAAACATTTCCCCCACGTGCTAGGCAAACGCAATGCTTAAACAATCATTTAATAAATCTTTATCGACTTATCAATATAGCTTCTAAATGTCCTGTTTCTTGCCCAATAAAATATCTTCCCACTCCAATGTGTGATCAGACCGTAAATTTTTCAAAGAAGTCATCCAAATGTCTTTTCTTCGTATAACAATCTAGCCCGTTTTCAATACTCTGTAAAGAATCTGGTGCCGTGCAAACCGTATGAGTATATCCTACACAGCCTGTAAACTCCATATGTAGAGAAATAACGTAGATGTATAAAACAATAACAATACCGATACAACGATTGATAAGGTATAATTTATATAAATATTTCTGACCTGCCTCTCGCGGGTTTCATATATTATATGATAATATGCAGCAAAACAACATTACTTTTTATGAGTTTGTTACAATAACAATTTCAGACACACACAAAAATCTGACCCTTAAGATACCTACATGTTTTGTATCGTTTCTTCTATTTTATTCGGTTGTAATACTCAGACCCAAAATAATAATCTTCAAGTGTCTCTCCATGGATATTAATCATAAAAATCGAAATAGTAGTAAACAACAGTTCTCAGCATCTCAGGTTCACAACAGACATGGCCTAGTGTTATAAATGCGCATGTGCGTGCAGCACGAAGTGCTAAAAGTTATCCACCTCTTGCACAATCGGGTTTTATGTTAAAATAGATAATTTCGATATAATTGAATGACGAGACTAGCAAGTCCCTCGCATTCACCGTATCTCCATATTAGTAGTTTCAGAAAAGTCTTCGCCACTGACGCACCGAACCACTTTCTATATGTATTGTAATTATGATATTTGTTATGGAATTCAACAGTCCTTATACACTGCTTAACGGACAAGGGAAATGAACAAATCGGTGGTACCTAAAGCATTAGCTTATTCTGTGGTACCGCTGCACACACATATCTACCGCTGAGTATCATGAAGTCAGGCATGACATTAGTCAGTATGTTTACTGGAAGCGACCGGATACTGTTTCACCACAAAATATATCTAATGTGGAATGGCCGACGTACTTAAAACAAATAAGTTGGACAATTGAGGAAAAAAATCGTATAGAGAGCACAAAACCTTTTTACACAAGTATCCTTGAAACAGTAGGCAAAGGCAGAAACTACATCTGCGATCAAGTTTTCCTTTGGAACAGGGATATATTATGGCCCACTCGATTACAGTATTCTTGGCAATGGATATATGACGGGTCTTTATTAAAACTTGATGCTTAGATAGGTTAAATACTTCAGCGGCCTCTTAATCAAATTACGCAGCCATCTACCCAAAATCTAAATAATATTGCAGAAATAAAAGTCAAAGATGCTCATATGTTTGTTAAAAATTAACACATAAACGAATACTTTAATATTACACAGACCAAACGCCATATTTATAAACCGGTAAAGACCAATTATTTATACAGACGGAGTCGCAAACAGAAGCTAGTTATAATACTAGCATGATGAACAATTGTTACGCGATATTACACGGACAAAGTAACATGATTATTACGTTACAAATTCGTATCAATTAGGTGAATCAGAATGTTCAGTATGACACGCGTTGTGCGTATTTCCACGTACTGTTATCGTCAGATGCAGCTGAGAATGCTCATTATTAACATTGTGATCGGCAAAACAATAACACTCTTTTATTGTTATAATGAGTAGACAATGTAAACAAACGTAAAATTTTAATTAATGTTTTACAGTTTGAAGAGAATTGAGATCCACGTGCATTCAAAGTTATCCAAATGTGCCATGAATGGGGATAAGGACTTAGTAGGATTGTCAATTGCTATGGTCTATACGTAGTGTATTATAAACTTACTAATTGGTCTTTCAGTTGTTCAAGAAAGTATCAAAAACGATGATCAAGAGTTGATGGAATTTAAAACATCGTATGCATACAATGTCAAACCCAGACTATTCACAAAACGTCTCATAGATAACAATGCAAAGGAAACGCTCGTATTCTGATTTGAGTGCCGTTAGCAATACGATAAATATGTTTAGACTACAGAAACGATGATTGTCCTCATTGTCACGAACTTACGTACACCATGATGCAAATATAAAATTGTTTGGTTATTACTCATCGTAATATCACTGACTATGTGTAAGTTTTGTTCTTTAAAATGTTTGTAAAAGGATTTCCATGAAGCATCGCGGTTCACGATATTTACGAATAAAGTATTTGAGACCTGATATATGATTAAACTTCGGAAATGTATATAAATTTGTTTATGATAACAACAGTTTATGTATATGAACAATACTATAGTTTGTGGACGCGTTACCGAATAATTGAGGGGTATTGGATTGCTGATGTCTCCGACAATCCTCCCAAAGGTCTGATGGCGATCTACATAAATTCGGCTTAATAACATAACAGACGATGAACTATCCTCCAGAAATTATGAAAATCCTACATCCCCTTCCATAATCAATCAGCCAATCCAAAATACTTCGCAAATATAACTCATTCCCCCTAATTATTTCCAGGACGAGGCCTCGGAAACATGCACGGCTGCCATGTCTCCACACCAGCTCATCTTCGATATCTACAACACGGTCGCGCTCACCGAGATCAAGGGTTACGCCATGATGCAATTCTCGTGGATGCTGCTCAGGATATACGGGAAAGGTAACGCCAGATACTTAGTATCGATAATTCATTTAGTTATGGGCGGCGGTGGTCACTTACCATCAGACGTACCATTAGCTTATGTGTGTCCCCTACTAAAGAAATAATAAGTGTCATAATAGCACCAAACGGAAAGTGTTAACGCCGGTCAGCGAAACAATTCCAACTGGAAACGAAACAAGAGGCTAGATTGGGACTATAATAGTAGACGGTAAATAGGTCATTGTTACAGAGGCGCGGACGTCACGCGTGTCGTTATAATTAGATAAAACCTGTTTAATTGCACAGTTGAATGTATGATGGCTGCAGACTAGTATGATAATCGTGTACATTAGCTTAGGAGTGAAGAATAATGTAAAATGCATGTAAGAGACGAGTATAACACTGAGTTGAGACTTGAGACCAAGTATCATACTTTTTATATGTTCCTAGCAAAATAATCCTAATGCACTAGGTATCACATTTTTATCCATATACCCTTATACCTATGCAGACGTGAAGTTACATTTCTTTATGTGAGTATCGGTAATTTTAATTGCTTCATAGTTTTGGACGTAATTCTTGATAACAAACTTTCTTTCTAGTTCGATATTAAAATTCATATATTATAAGGTAGTTTTGTCTTTAATAGGGTCAAATAACTCGCGAAAATTAAACTCTGAATAAAGTACCTACCGATGCTTAAAATAGCGTCAATGACATCATTTAAATATAATTTAACAAAACAATATTATTATATATTTATATACCTATATATTTATAATGATAATTTAATATCATTGCATTTACATCACCGACTCCAAACTCGGGGATATAAAACTGTTTAATGCAACATCAAAACCGCAAGCAAAGCGATAAAATACGCTAATTAATAATGCTATTATTGGAGTTAGTTACTTATGAGCAAAATTGTTTGTTTAGGACAATGCAAACAAAGGAATGCAATAAAAGTTGTATAAACTTTTGTCATTGATGAATACATGTGTGCCACAAATTATACTCTAAGTTATAATAATATTAAAATTGCCTTATGTCCTGATTATTAGGGAGTAAATTACAGACTCAAATATTCACACATAAAGTCATGAGTGTAGATAACAGGCTCGTCGATTGCAGCGCTACTTAGATTGTCTAGTTAATGTAACTTATTAAACCTGAATATGTACCGCATATTATCATCAAAAAACTGTAATTAAAAACTACAGCAAATGTCGACACGGTTTTTTCTACCGTCAGCTCATAATTAAAATAAAGCATTATTCAGCACGTTTGAAAGAAAATTGAAATGCGTACACAAATTTTAACCTTAGCGCAATGTGACAAGCTAGATATTTATGTACAAAGCATTTTATAGACAAAAGAACAGCAAGGCCAGATGTGGGGCAGCTGTTAAACTGAAACGTAAAAATAATTCGCTTTGTAGTAAAATACAATTTGAGTGAACATTTAAAAAGCAGTACGACTAGTGACCAAGCAAAACATCGTGAACTAATGTGGCTTCGCCAATTGACCCGACCTTCCGTTCGTAAATGTATATTGATTCAGCTGCTAGGTACACCTTCATATGATATCTGGGAACACAATGACTAAAAATTTATCGATAAAAAGTTTCTCAAAAAGATATAGAATTTTAATTTGCACAAATCTAGACAAACAAGCCTTAAATACCGGTTTCCAAAAATGCCAGTTCTTTACTAGCTATTGTTTTAAGGAAGCTAATCAAATTAATTATTTAGGTATACAAATTAGTGGGTAACGTTAATTTTGTTAAGATTACGGATTAATAAGGCGTTGAAACATAAACTATTAAGTTGTTCAAAACCTAGAAAAGACTGTAAAAGGAATAAAAACATGATTTCCAGGTAACTTCACGCAAGAGGCGAGTTTGACGAGGCAGAGGTACAGCCAGAGGACCGCGCAGGCCGCAGCAGTCGCCAAGAGTGCGCTATCCGAAGCCAGTCGCGATCTGTACATGTGCGATCCGCCTATGCATATTGAAGGTACGTTCTGCCAGCAGACGTTGATGATAATGTTGTTGTTTCAAAAGTGTTCAATATTCTATATAGACAATTGTAAATGTTATCAAACGCGTGTAATAGTAATTCCCTCTGTACTGATACCCTAAAGCTGATCGACCTTCTTTGATGAATATTATATTTATATAGCGTTGTAACGTTAGTCAGGGAATCATTGTTTTTCACGTGTCCCCAGAGGAGCTAGAATGAGCCAGGACTATGAATCATATAGCATCTCCTATACTGCGTCTACACTGCGTCCTGAAATATTAAACACAACTCACGACCAATAACAATAAAACAATCAATCAAATCCTACAATTTTCAGGATCTACGTACGAGCAAGTGACACGACTACTGCAGGGCTACGTGGAGAACGAAGTAGATATGAACACGGATGGTACATGCAAGGAGAACTGCGCGCACTACACGCTGGCAGAGAAGCACGGCTGCTACATGGATCAGTTCTGCGCGAAGCAGACACCATGTAGGGGCAGGATCATCGATTGTCAGTACCTAGACTCGGACATGTGGGTGTGCCCGGCGGTAAGTACTAATTATACATTTTATCGTCAAGAGTGTTCCGCCTCCTGGTGTGACAGGAGGCGAGCGTATCGCCATATTTGACACAAATTCTAGACTCCGGGCTGATAGTGAACAGAATAACCCAAATATCACTTTGCCTGATCTGGGATTCGAACTCGGGTTCTTAGAGAACTGCTCGTATTGCGCACGTAATACAACTACGCTACCAAGGCAGTAAATTTAATAGATAAAGAATAAAAACACATTTTTCCTATGACGCTCAATAACAATTCTGGCAATGCAAACTGAAATTATTTACGTATTTCCAAATTGCAGAGTCGCAATAGCAACAGGCGTTACGAATGGATCGAATACGAAAACGGACGTAAATTGGGCAATGTTGGAAGCTGCTCGCGCGGCACTACCAAGGTGATTATCACGAACCTTCAACTTTGTAATTCCGATAGATTATAATGTACCAAACGTGTCACAATCATTCACATTCATACAATTTATTGGTGCAAACAATTGGAACAAACATTCAAACATAAGCTTTGATAACTCCGGAGTGATTTGCGGTCGAGTTTATCTCACATGACCTAACATGTGACCAAGGTTCACATATTACTGAACGTGTTTGTATACTCGACCACGAGACTAAACGGAACTTTAACTACTACGCCTTATAATTACGTTTCCCTTATCCGATATGATAATAATAGAGTATTTAAATTAAGTCATAGACAAACATTTCACGTTAAGCATTAAATTTCTTGATTAGCATCTCACTAATATTCAACGACGAAGAAGCAAGAGATTTTACCCAAATTAAGTCTTTTGGGTTGACTGCTCCCATTATGAATGGCGAGAAGGATTCGCCAATTTGTCTTCTGCAATATGAATGTGACGCAAGAGTTTCTCCAGGTGGACTCGTGGTGGCGTTGGTTGTTCTGGCACTGTTCGTACTGCATGTGTCTGTGTGACGACGCCACTGACTCAGACCGATACTTCAGCCTGTGGGATGCCACGTCCGACGTGAAGAAGAACAAGTTAGCCATTTGTTTCTAGGACACCCGCACACTCGGCTTGTAGGCTGTTTATTTTAAGAGTTGCGCTGCATGATGTATCTAAGAAAGTGACTGTATGGCTTCCAGTACGTGTGATATGATTGAATTTGTCTGTTAAGTTTACACAATACCAACAAAATAAGAGGCTTTCAGATGTATATGACCTTCCCAAAGAGGCATTCCATGCACATTCAAGAAAAATTGTAATAAAGAGGGAATAATATAATTTTTTAATTATATTTATGTTATTACTTCAAAGGTGGACTCCTGGTGGAGATGGAACCTTCTACACTGCTCGTATTGCTTTTGTCTGTGCGAAGACGATGTCAACAGTTCTGAGCGCTTTTTCAGCATGAAAGAAGCGACGGCTGATATATCCAACAACAAGTCAGTACCTCACGGGACAAAGGGCTCACTGACTAATTGTAAATGTTGAGGTCTTAGAGCCTGGTGCGGCTGCCATTTTACAAAACTTCATCGTAACATTTGGGATATTAAAATAATCTTGAAAAAGTTGTTTCGATATTCGATTGCATGTGCTTTTTATAGATTCTTTTAGTTTACTTAATTCAAAAGTTGCATGGGGTTGCATTCGCGCTATTGTAAATCACGGTCTGCTTTTGTAGATGGATAGACTATCCACTTAGTAATAAATATGCTGAATCAAAGCCAAAGTGCTCATAGCATGGGTGTGCGGGTGTTCACATTAACAAAATTGGCAAACCGCTTTTGTTAATAACTGTGATAAATTCTAGGGTAGTGACTGGCTTACGTCTTGTGAAGATCGGACGGGTGTTCCATTTACAAGTGCATGAGGGCACGCTGAAGGAGCGCGGCTCGGTGGAGCCGTCAGGCTGGGTGCCGGTGAACAAATTTGATCCTAATGACCCTGGCATGATGGACGGGATCGACTACCACACGCTGACTTACGAGAAACGAGCCATCGATCTGGATGAACTAGATTCGCCCGAAGGACACGTGCTGACCGGAGTCAGGTACGGGAAAGTTCAATATATTTTGTAAAAACGACATTCTAATCAATCAAGCTGTATTCATTGTCCTTACATGTTTTAAATCCGAAACAATTATCTGATCCAGTTATTTTTTGAATTTAAATCATGAAAAATTGAGCTTTAGACTGATAAAAATAACCCACTGCAAGTCTGTTACTAATCTTTATCAATCATGTTGCAGATTCCGCGTAATCGGCGCTCACTTGCACTTCGAAATCCGTTCAACGCCATTCAACTACACGACGGGACGTCTTTCGCCCAGTAAAAGTCAGTGGGTCAGCAACGACAACACTGAGGGATCAGACACCCCAAGGTTCGTGTGCATGCGGCATAACAACTGTCAGAACCATTCACATCTTACTGGTTAAAGTTTTTTTTTTTTTTCAGTAAACCAGTACAGAAGTCATTTGACTTCTTACTAATATTATAAATGGAATTTTGTGAAAATTTTCGATTGTTCGTTAGAAGTAAACGCAGAAATAATGGTATCTTTGATATCTGATGGTGCTATAAATCACTAGTTTTTTAAGGACTTTTCAAGTGGTAAAGGCTTTTCTTCAGCAGCACTTTGTATAGCATAAGTTTTTTTTATCACATATATATCTGGAAACTTAATTATTTCTTTCGAGTTTTAGTTTAATTAGCGATGTGAGCGAAAAATTTCCAACATAAATATATTCTCGTCATTTTCAGATCTAAATTGGAGTTAAAGACGCCAGATCTGCCCACGCGCAGTCACACGCGGATGGAGGTGGACT
>NC_051128.1:1381736-1469168 GCF_014839805.1 Manduca sexta
CACCGACCGATGAGGTATCGTACGGCGGCGACATCGCGCACAAGGACCTGTTCGAGACGATCAGTGAGGCGCACTACCTGCCCGAGCTCGGCGGGCCGCATGACGAGGCGTTGCTCGAGTCGCTCGTCGAGAAGGGCTGCGAGGACAACCAGATCCTCGGCCAAGCGCTGGACAAGTTCGCGCACCTGGTGCACGGCTCCGGCGACTATGTGGAAGAGGAGGAGGACATTCTCATGAGTGGCGCTCCAGTTGCGGATATTATCGAACGGCTGGAGCAGTCGCTGGAATCGCCGAGCCGCAGCAGCATAACAGCCGCGCAGGGCCTGTTGCACCTGCACCACATCGGCGACCACCTGCCGCCCGCCGAACACTCGCAACCCGTGGACAGCGCCTACATGTCGGACGAGGTGTTTGGAGCCGACGCGCCGCCCGACTGCGCGCTTCAGACGCTTAGCGTCGCGTCCGAAATGCGTGAAACCAACAATGTTAACCATTTAGAGTATGAGCATAATGCCGAGAAGAGGCTACAGAGTGACGTTGAATCGTCCGACGTGATGTATACTGAACAAGTACCTGATTTACACGATACTTACTCAAATAAGCCCTTTGAAGAGCAGCAGCAGTCGCTGCCGGATCAGAGCGAGGTCGCCGCGCCCAGCGACTCTACCACAGAGAATATAGCCACCGAAATAAAGGAGGAAATTGACGCCGAGAAGCTGACAGAGGATTTGTCGGCGTGTAACCCGGAAGAACAAAGTGACGTCCCGCAGGACGCGCCAATGGTCATAGAAAAGCAGGAGCCGCCGAGCGCGGATGAACTGGAGCCGACTGACTTAAGCGTGAAACACGTGAACAGTGAGAGCACGCCGCAGGTGGTCGCGAGCGCCGCGGAAACCACGCAGAATAACGAAGACAGCTTGTCGGACAAAAGCGACGAACAACCTAGAGACCTAAGCGTGCATAGAAGGCTGCCTACCCCGCATGCGTCACCGCGGAGGTTAGAAATACCGAGAGCGCCGTCGAGGGAGTCGGACGCGATGCAGTCGCCGCAGCCCAGCGGCATACCCGCCGTGCCTTCCTCACCGGAAATATTCACCATGCCGCTCACAAAAAGCAAACAGGCATTATTCCTAGAAACACTGTTGTCCTCACCTTCGCCTAAAATGTACACATCTGAAGTGACCATAACGAAACAACAATGCGAACCGTTAAATCTAGGTAAACATAGAAAATCAGCCAGTCCCACGGTCACGAGCTGTTCAGACGAGATCAGGAAGCTGAACAAGGAGTTTGGCGAGCCTCAAGAGAAGAGAGTAAGACGCGAGTCCACGGAAGACTTCGCCAAGATTAGCAAAGTATTTAATAAATGCACCGAATCAATATCCGCATCCAAACAGAAAGAAGCCGAGAAACCCGCTCAGAAGGCGTGCGATGATACTAGTCCTCTAAAACAATTCCATATGTTAAAGAGTAGTTCTGATTTCAACCTTCCAGACCCTCTGTTAGTACCAAAAGAAAAGTTGAGCACGATCCTGTCTGCGCCAGCAAGGGAAATACCCGCTCTACTAATACAAAGGCCGGAACTGAGGCTGCCCGAGGCATTCGCATTCCCCGCCGTGTTACAAGACCCCGATATCCTTGTCATATCATTATCACAGCTAGAGAACATCCTGCGGAACGATTCTAATAAACCAATATCTCCCAGCGGGAAGGAGAGTCGGCCGGCGACCAAGCCCGCGACGAGTACAGAGCAGGTCAGTACTCCGCAGCCCGACCAGACGAGCCAGCCGAAGCCGATACCCTCGATGGACGCGCTGGCTGGCGACATCGACGCGGCGACCTCGGCCGCTCTCAACCAAATGCTGTGGTTACCGTACATAAGCCAGCTCGAAGCGATGGCAAACTGCTCACAAAATATGGATTTCCTTAAAGCTTTAAATTCATCCGGGTACGCCGGGCCAAACTACCCTGATCTGTCACAAATGTTCAATCCGGCGGCGCGATTCATGGGCCCCACAGGGTTCCCCATGATGCCGCCCATGGACTACGACAACCGGTTACAATTCGCCATGTGGCAGGAGGCCATGAACCATGCGAACGCCTCGCAGCGGGCCAAAGCGAACACAATGGAAGCACAGATGAAAGACATCGCTAAATCCACTGACGTACAGAACCCGTATGTTCATTCCACAAAGAACTATCAAAAAACGCATTCATCGGCGCGGACGAGTCCCATAGCGCACAGCTACAACAACCAACGCGCGATGACGCACAACCCATTCCTGCAGGGTATGTATCCCGGGATGAATCCCAACATACGACCCAACATGCCGCTGCCGGGGTTGCAGATACCGTATTTTAATCCAAACATGATGGGTAGCCAGAGATCGCCGCGGACCGGGCAGCAGAAGAGCCCTACGTCGCCGTACTACCCCAACAACAATTACCTGCAGTCTGTAAAGCAATCGGACCCGCAGCCACAGCGAAGCAACAGTGCGAGTTCGCAGGAGTCGCCGCGGCCCCGGATCAGCGTAAAGTCGCTGCACAACTTGATGGAACCGAGCGCGGCGGCGTCGGCGGTGGGCCCGGGCCGGCGCGCGCCCAACCCGCCCGTGCTGGGCCGCCGGAGAGAGGAGCCCGAGGTGGGCAGCACCACGCCGCTCGGCGAGCCGCCGGCGATGATGCCGCCGCACCCACACGACCCCTCCACCTTCCACCTGTGGCATCCGCTCTTTGGCAAGTGAGTACTCTTTTTTAATTATCTATTTGGGCACAACATTGCGGTATTATACTGTTGATCTTTAAACGCTCATAATCAAAAATGAAGACTGAATTTTTAATCTGTTTATTTCTATATTTGCTCAAACCTGAATGAAAATTCAGTTATCGTGTTTCGTGTATTCTCAGTGTTGTGCTCCAAGATTTGCTTAAGCACTAAGCGTGTGTCAATATTTGCACTGTTCTTAATAAGGAAGTATTATATTTATCTAAACGCCGTTTACACGCGCAATTTGCGAGCACACGCAAATATTGACGAGTTCTTGGAAGTGGACAAATTAAATATCACCCAAAGAGAAATGTTCGAAATATTTCGCACACAAAAAAAGTTAAGTAGGTTTTGTTAACGCTGCAAGCCAACGCCCCGCGAAAATGGCGAGGTGTCGACGTGTTCCGACGTTGAAAAAGCGTGTATGTGTCATTCCGAGCCTTTCCGACGTGGACTAACAACGAATATTTTTACTAATTATATTATGTTATTTATGACGCTCTGCGATGCATTATTAATAAATAATTAAGTAAATATGTTTAATAACAGGATGCATAAATCAAATATCTGCATTACCCATAACGGGAAAGTTTAATTTATTAACATTATAAACTTACATTGTATACCGCGAATTAATGCCGAAGACAATATAATTATCTACCCGCAAGCTATGTATACTTTTAGATTATATATAGTATTAATTAACTAGTAATATTAAGAGCCCGTTTCGCAACTTGTAAATTCTACTCATCACATAAATGTACAAGCCGAAAAATACACACTCTAATCTATGCTCCGAATAAATGATAATAAATGAATACTATCTTCATTAGCTATACGAAAACTGTCAAATATCCGGTTCCAACAGGCCGGCATAATTGTGTCGACTGCCGAGGGTGATCTCTCGTCAATCGACATTCTATTGGACCCCACTCCATTTGCCATCAGATGCAGTGGGGGCACTGCCACGCTAGTACAAATATAAATAATTGAAACTTATTAGACAGGTCTAATGAGTATTTCTGTCATTTAATCAATAGTTAAATCTCTTAATTTAGACTACTATCGTCTTATCTATTTCCACCGCCAAGCAGCAGCGTGCAAACAATCGTGTTCCGGTTAAAACGGTATTGAAGCTAATATAATTACTGAGCATTAACTGACTTCTAATGTCTCAGGGTAACTGTGGTGTCATGCAGTATTGTAGTTATAGAACTTTAGAAGTATTATTTATAGCTAGTCTACAGCTCATTTCAAACAGGAACAAAAAACTATATTTACTTAGAAATAAACAAACTTTGCATGTACATATATTAGACTACTAATTAGGCAGAGATGTTTAACATAAACCTTTTTTAAAATGCAGGTTAATTTTATGAATGTAACATTATTTTCTCTACCTTTTTAAATCTAAACATACGAACACAGTAGAGTCCGCTAATTCACACATCACTTAAAAACGACTGAACAAATTTCGATACAGTTTTCAACCTTATCTGGAATCAGTAAGCATAAAGACAAAAGTAAATAAATAATTAATAGATTAATATTAGACATAAAACAGCAGGCGAACAAAGCTGGCACAGCTCGTACATCATAAAAGCAACTATTGATATTAACAATTTCAATCGTCACGAGAAACTAGAACACACCGCAAATAAATGTTTATTGCGGCCACTACAAGATTTTCTTATGGATTTGTAAATATCCGGACTTTAATGTTTATATTTCTGTATCATGCTAACATACTGAGACTACAGTCGAAGAGGTCCTAGCTGTCCATATCAAAGCTGCAAGCGGGTGATTTGATTTTCTTTGTATTTTCGATGAAAGGAATATTCCCGCAATTAAAAGTGTATTAAATCTGAGTCAAATCTTATCCTATTTATAAGAAAAATTGCCAAATAAGAATAGCTTTCAATAACAGAAGCTGGGAATTGATATGAGGACTTAAGACCCTAAGAAATCACGACATTGTTTGCAACATGACAGAAAATAAGACTAAAGCGTAATAATCTTACATACTTATCTATACTATTATATAAAGCTGAAGTTTGCCTGAGTTTGTCTGTGAGACTGCCTCGATGGCGTAGTTGTACTGCATGCGCGGTACGGCAGCGCTCTAAGGTCCTGGGTTCAAATCCCGGGCCGGGCAAAATGATATGATGTTTCTGCTCAGTATCAACCCGGAGTCTGAAATTTGTGCTTGATATGGCGACAGTCTCGCCCCCTATCACATCATGGGATGGAACACACTTGGCGAAAAGTGTGGGCCATGGTTGCACCCCTACATATCCCTGCGAGGATATATGCGTGATTTGAGTGTGAAGAGTTTGTTGGCTTGTTTGAACGCTTGTATCTTAGGCAATACTGGTTCGAATTGAAAAATTATTTTAGTGTTAAATAGCCCATTTACCCAGAAAGGCTATATAATATATAAACATAATATTAACCTTTTTCCTTCATGAACTAGCAAATGCCATAAACTTTCGATTTGGAGTCATGAAAATTAATTAACACTAGGATATCGTAATACATTCCATGGTTTCCGATAACCTTGACCTAACCAAAACGTAGAAGCTTAGACGTACCTAGTCAATTTTTATGTCAGTATTCAAATGGAAAAGAAAAGAATAGAAGAAACAATAAAATCAGTGGATCAGGTGATATGACACCATCATGAACATCTACACTGTCATAATAATTGTGGAAATTTTGCTGGCCTTAAGGAACTGTTTAGGAAAAGGCGATCTGGTAGGTTTCGTTGAAATATTGCAAAATGCATCAGCATTTACCGTCTGATTTATCAATCAGTCCCGTCAAACCCCTTCCATAGATAATATGCAGACTATAATATCAATTTAAACAAATTCCCATCGTCACGTAACCATTTATTAGGTCAGAAGGGCGCAGGGGCGCGTCAGAATGGATCCTGAGTTCGGGATGGCGGGGGCGCGGTCGTTGACTCTCTTACATAAGTACTGGCTGTTTACGGACTTTGACACGTGGCCTTTGTGGACCACAGACAATGTTCTTTATTTAAAATGTGACGTAACGTTTTGACGTAAATACAATAGTTTAGGAGCGTGTTTATGACATAGCATTGTATTTATACGGAAGTGCTTTAAACAAGGACAAAACACAATTGCTAAATTAAATTCTAAATTACTAATATGATGGTGTAAGTGTAGGATGTTGTTTGTTGTAATAGTACCTATTTTACTGAGTGTAATATTTTCACTAATGAAATCAACCATAAAAATAGTCTATGTAGAGAATATAGCCTATCTTCTTCAGGCACAATGTTGATTATATGATCGGAATCTAAAGAGTTTTTAGATTACTTTAGCCTTTACTCAGTTTGGAATTCGCCTCTCAAATTGGGCTTCCGAAATAAATTACCTTCCTACTAAAAGAAATTTCAGAAATGAAGTATTTTCAAGGCGACCTCAACCAAACCATTGAACTTTACCTCTTTATAAAGATAACTAATTTGGGTCCTGAGTTGGTATATATTCTACTTAGATAGAGCTATTTATCCTATTACATCCCAACTAAGCCTCTTTGAGGAGTCTAAGGAGCCCCTCGACCTAATTGTTTCCTTTTGTTCTAATTAAGGACCTCTAAGGGTGACTTACCTCAAACTTGGTACGATAGCACTAGGTTTAAGATCTGTCGGTAAGATTACTATCATGGACGCTCTAGAGTTTTCTTTATATAAATGTCGAGACGATGATTAGATTAGCAAGAAAACTGGCAGAAGTCGCATTGCACAAACAAATTTACCCCGAAGAAATCAAGCTTGCGGGACTTGCGGCGAGTCCTATTAGTATAGAATTAATATATTGTCGCTGAAGTAAACGAACCTGGAAGTTAGCACAATATATTGCTGCAAGAACTTGCAAAATTATACTACCTTTAAACTTAGCATTACAATTGAGACAGTAACTACATCAGCCAGTATATAAAATTAGGTACAAAGCTGTATATGGAATTGAATTGCGATCAACAAGACAATAGATATTAAGACTCAAGCATATTTAAAACTGAACTCTGTTGCTAGATAGCAGAAATATAAATTGCTTCAATAACGATCAAATGGGCCCCCGCGAGTCGAGATTACAATACTTTTTCTTACTATGACAAAACCTAAATCAAGACTATTCTCGTAAAAGAAGTCGTAAAGAAAATTCTTAATAATTATGCTCATATGAACACAATAAATCATACAGAACGCATGGCAACACCGCAAGATTTATCATTATTAACTGGTAACACCGCACTTTATTGGCGGCACAGACAGACGGACATATTCATTGCGTTCTATTTAATTAGGATTTATATTGCCAGTTGCTGGAACGGCTATCGTTTATTGAGAATACTTTTAACTGTACTGTCCGGTGTTATTTTAAAAGATAGATAAAGATTTGTTATAGAGCATCGTAGCAGTCTAAGAATAGTATGAAAACATCAGTTTTACCAGATAATCACAGTCCCACAGTCTTAACCTTTAGAGGAGGCTTATGTTCATCAGTGGACTTCACATGGCAGTGAGTTTAACTGCGTTTGATATGATGAAGGCCCCAAAATCTCCAATGGTTAAAATCGACATGTAGCCCATATTTCGTTCTTTTATTACCTCCGAAGGCAGTGGAACTAACTGCTCACCTGATGGTGAGTGGTTACCGTCGCTCATCGACGACAGCAATGCCAGGGACAGCTAAGCTCCTGCCTTCCGGAAATATCTTTTTTAAACCTCCTTTGAAGGACAAGTCATGGTGTTGAACGAAGGCCGTTAGAGGAAGTGGCAAGTGCTCTTGTATGGTGGTAACCACTTACTATGATGCTTCATTTGATTAACATGTGTGATATTTTCAATCTTCTACTAATTGTTATTCTGTAATGTGGGCCCAACAAGACACACTATTTCAAGCAAGCCTTAAGAAGACTTTGGCTGAGTTTCTACGAAAGACAGCTTGCTTGATGTGAAAGTTAACCTCTGGGATCTATTCGGCGAAAATCGTGGTAGAAAGATAAAGTATTGATCGACCTGTGATCCGAACCGACCTCCTCCCAAAATTAATATACGCTGCCACTAAACAATGTAGAATAAATTAGGCTTAACATATAAAAAATTAGTAAGACCTTATTTTACATTAAATATTTATTAAACTAAAATATTCGATAAGTTGTATTTTTCCCCGAGACCTAGAAAAACGTCCTCATTACCTTAAAAAGCCTCCTTAGACTGGAAACTTGAAGTCTTAAAATATAGCTCCGAATTTTGGCGGTCTTATATTTCAGTTGGTAATTTATCTGAGAATTCAAGTTTGCGGTTAAAAAGATTCCGAACCATCAGAGGGTATTTAACTATGGTCTGTGGTACTGTTTTTTGGCAAATCTTTGGGCAATTTTGTCTGGGAGAATGGAGTAAAAGCACTTACTGAAATATTAAAGTAAAATTTAGTGACTAAAGATATTTTTAAAAATATTATGAAAATATTTATTATTTTTTTATTTAATACACCATTGGCGAGACCTTTAAGTCTATTAGGTTTGTATCTACTTTGACACACCATTAAGTACTCCTTCGTACGAGATTTGGTCTTTTGTGATACCTAATCTATATCTATAGTTATTAAGTCGTATCTCATTAATGTATCTGGATATTTTAGTTTCCATGGCGCAGTAGATGTTACATTGGCGGATAAACAAAGAATCATCGATTTTAATACAAACATCAAAATTATCAACATGTACAGTAATCGTGAATGGACCATTATTGGACCCAATATCGTCCATATTTAAAATATTATCGGCAAAACTGTGCATGACTTTCGACTTAATTGTCAAAGCCTTTCCACTAAACGCATTATTAAGTAAAATCTTAACAAAAACAAAGCTAATATCTATTACAATTATCGCTACAGGCCTTGCTAGTAACCACCTAACATTATCTAGCCGGGAGACCTAGATTTACCTAAATTAAGGGACATAAAACATTCTTAATGGTGGGAACGAGGCCGGCTGTTCACGTACAAGTAATAGCCCATATTAGTTCGAAAAATCGATATGTACAGTTGATGAACGTACTTTCTTGTAACATTTCATGTATAATAGCAGTTTCGGAAAGACAATCTGGAATATACAGTTCGGCCTAGTCTTTTTGGTTTACTTGAGGACGACTTGGGGGAAATCTTAGTCAACAGGAGTGACATATTTTTTAAGACCTCAAGTTTTTTTTTAACAAATATAACATTATTGGTCTGTTTATAGGTACAGGATGTAGACGTTTTATTCTTTTCTAAAATTATTCTGTGCCAAAAATATCCAGTAATTTGCAAAGGGTATGCTGGCAAAACTAAATGGAAGCTTTCGAAGTACTAAATATTTAATTTCATTTATAGAGTTTCTTATTTCGGCACTTCACTATCCCTTTATTAATTTTCAGAAAGTGTGGGCGAAATATCAATAAAAAATCTTAACATAAAAACTTCCATCCACAACACTCAATCCCAATTAAAGTTTTGAATAACAAGAAATTAATACGTAAATACAGGGACTAAAAACTGTTATACACATTTGGATTTTTAACAATTCACTTTGCTAATTGGATTCGGTTAAGCTTTACCTTACTTAACCCCAATGTGGGGTTGATGCAACACTTTTTCAAGCATTTTATCATTCTGATATAGCTTGACGGTAATAGTTTTGCCACAATCAAAATTATTAGAATATATTTCAGACGTATACAAAATAATGATTTTTGACATATCTGACTACGAAACTCCTACGCAGACTTACTTCATTATAACTAATTTGTTCCATTTTTGAAATAGTTTACTGTTACTTTAACTATGTAATAAAAATCTATTTAATTATACAAAGAGCGAGAGATAGACATATCTGAGATACGATCTTTCATTGTGGAATCGGAAAAATATCACTAGCAATTTAAATGAACATTACCTTTCCTCAACAGTACAAAGGACGTCCATAGCCGTCATGTAAGGCAGGCAAGAATAATACATGCGTTGTACAGACAAAGCGGCTCCGTCTAAATAATTGATAGTGTACGGCGCCATGGACGTCACAGTTTATAAATTCACATACGCCGTTTGTTTGTAATTATTTAATTACAGTTTGAGGGACATGTTCTTTTAAATGTAGATTATAGGGTATCGATTGATGCTTACTTTGTATTGCGAGAAGTCCCACGTTGCAATTTTCTGGTATAAAAATAAGGCTTATATTATTGGTGGGTGTAGTTTGGCGGTAACATACTGTTCTGAGGTTTAAGGTTTGAATTCCGAGTGGGGCAGTGATATTAAGTTTTTCTACGCAGTATCAGGCCAAAGCCCAGGATGTGACCCTCGCCCCTTATCACATTATGGGATGGAACAACGTTGTCCTTTCAACCTTTCAATGGTGTTTTAGAGGCGTTGCTAAGTTTTGCAAAATCAATTTATAGGACCAAGCTTCATGGCCATGGGGCGGAATGAGTTGTAGGTGGTCCGAAGTCAAAGTTACAATATCGACCTACATTGTATAATTATACAATTTAAAAAAAAAAACTGGCGACGCTCCGATCTACGTAGAATTAGCTCACAGTGTCTTGAAGTTTTTTTGTAGTTCTATTTCGATGTTTAAAATTCGCGTAAACATAAGAAATCATTATAAAATAAGTGTAATAATAGCCCTTCTAGAATGTTGTTTCTTCTTTTGATTAAGTTACCCAGACCGTTCATTTTCCTTTGATATGCATCTATGACATAACCTATTTCTTCCCGTAACGTGAAATCTTCGCATCTGTGAAGATCAGCTGATAGCATTCGTCTGCATCAGAATGAATCTCCTAATTAATGTTACTGGGAACTTGTTAACAATGGAAATGGATTGAGTAAAAGGTGTATTAGATATCCCGCTATAAATTATGTACAATATAAATAATATTTTAAAAGGTGGTAGGTTTCTCATATGTGAGAGTCCGCCTGGGTAGGTACCACCGCAATGTCTATTTCTGCCGCCAAGCAGTAGTGTGTAGTCTGTTGTGTACCGGTTTGAAGGACATTGTAGCCAGTGTAACTACTGGACATAAGACTTAACATCTCATATCTCAGGATGGCGAGCGCAGTGGAATACCAAACAATACTTTGTAATACAAGGTGATGGAAGGTGTTTCTACTGTTTATGGTCGTAACGCTTACCATCAGGCGAACGGCAAGCTCGTCTCGACATTCAAAGCAATAAAAAAAAGATGTTGGTATCAACACGGAATTGTATTTTTGATCCCCAAGTCGAAATAATATTCGGGTTTTCTGTTAGAAAATTCTTTATAGCGTGAAATTTGGAATTATTCACACTAAACGACAATGACCTAACATGTGGCGAACGTCTGAAATTTTATAAAAATTTACAATATAATACGAAATGATTACTTGACTGGCTGATGCGCAAAAGAGTTTTTAAGTCAGAATTCTTGGAAGCTTTTATCATTCATTTATACATAAAAAGGTTATTGTTGAATTTTACTGTTATTTATTATTCGACATAAAATACTTATCTATTCACTCGTAAAATCCAAGCATCATACCATAACTGTTCAAGGTTATCAACCATTTTAAGTCTATAAATGATATCTTTATTTATGAGCAATGGTGGACGCTTGCCATTAATGCCTTAATTGTTGCCTTCTCTTTGATAAAATGAGCAAAAATCCTTAAGGCGATACCTCAAGGTCCATTTTCATACATTTTGTTTCACCTTTAATCTGGGTAACGAAACAAGTATTGGCAAGTAAAGAATTTAAATTCACGTCTAGTTAGTGATTAGTTCTCGCAGTTGAAAGAAAAACGTAAAAATAATTAATAATCATGGATATTTCGGCCTTTAAAATTTAATATGAACAAGATGTATGAAAATGGACCTTGAGGTATCGCCTTAAGATAAACAAAGACAGACACAATATGCTTATGTTTTGTAACACTAATCACCTTCATTTGATTTAATTAGTAAATTCTAAATGCAGGATTCCCTGATGCTGACGTCGCCGTCTTCTCCGTTCCTATTGGCTATTATCAACACGGCAAACACGGTGATTGGTCGATAAACGTTCAGCTGTCGCCTGATTGGACGACGTTTGTGTATTTAACATTTTATCTTTCGAACGTGATTTAATATGGCGCGTAATTGGGTCACGTGTATAATAAAACATTTATAAGGAATGTCATGTTTTCCAAAGCAATTAATTTTACTGGATACAAAATAACTACCGAATGCGCCATTCTATTTAGTAATTTTTTTAGTCTAATTGGATTTAACTACCGCATATAACTGACGGGGCCAATTTATGTCATGTTACACGAAATATTACAGCTCGACACATTAATACAGCCGTAATGATATTCAAATAACAAGCGAAGTGTCAACCAATTTGACATTCATTATTGGGTGTGTAGTCCTACCTATACTTTTATGGAAGTGGTGAGAAAGGCCAAAGACAGATGAAGGGAGTATGCGGGCCAAAGAGTGACGAAATGATAGCTGATAGAAACGTATGGAAGAATAAACCATACAACCAGAACTAAAAGAATTAGGCCCGAGGAACGGGAATAACGAAATAATCTTTCTAATTAAGTAGATATTCCTGGCGTATATTATATTGTAAATTTTAGAGAGAATCTTGACTACGACAAGATCGTTACAATCCTATTGGAATATTGTGCCGACCTCTCGTTTATCTCATTTGCTGGTGGTAGGATATATTTTGTATCCGCCCGGACAGCAACCACTGTACACAAGGTGTTAAAACCCGCCATGCTGGCCCAGGTGAGTGTCGCTTTCCGGGATCAGCCTGTGTATATCCGATTCCAATAGACCTGCATAATTGTGTCGACTGCCGAAGGGTAATCATCTCTCGTCGGTCGATATTCTATTTGACCCCACTACACTACCAATGTGGTCAAATTTTTTATATAAATGTCACGAATGGAGAAGAGAATTGTTCTAAACGTTGGCAAAGAAATTTATTTTGATTGGTACACAGATTGTCCTGTTGGAATTAATGTCAAACCCATCTTCGTATTCTATTAAAAGTCCTTGCTTATCCGTGGGAGTCTGGGCTTGTAAAAAAGGGAGTTATGTTTTTAGACAGTGACGCGTCTGAAGTGTCTGGCGCCGTTAACAAGCCGTGAAGGCGCGTCTTGGTTGGACGGCAAATTAATTACAAGTTACGAGACTTCCAGTCACATTCCTACATTTACTGTATTTGTTTTTTGATAATTTTTCCGTAAATCAAACATTGCTTTTCTTGATGGCTTGATTTCTATGCGTATCAAAACGTAATAAAATATTCGGATATTACAACTGATTGACAGATTTGAACAGGTCAATGGTTTAATAGTTGTCTGTAATTATTAAACACAATGCTGACGAAGTAGCGTTGTATGCAAGGGAACTTAGACAAATTCACATGTTTTTTCATTATATGCAATATTAATTTATCCGTCAATTAATAATAAACCCCACGAAAATAATATGCCTTACAACCACCATAAGACTCAAGAGGTGTTAGAAAACTTACTAATATTAAGGAGATGCATGATGCATAACGCAAGCTCCTTCCCTACATTTTTCTCCACCATAATTCAAAACGAATTATTTTGTACAGGAACCAATACTCTAATACAAATTTTAATTAAATCAAACGTTACGCTTGTAAGCTGACGGGTGGCGCGTCCCTCTCGCTCCCGCGGGAGTGGCGTGCTGTCTCGCTCGCACACACGTCAGGAACCCTGGACAGCCTTCAGTTCTGGCTGCTACATCGATTTTATTGCGCTCCCGGGCACGATAGGTGATGCTGTTTGTACGTTGAGACTGAAATGGTGTATGACGCCAATTAGAAGAGATTTCAAATGTACTATACTTAAGGTGGTAGCTCAAGGTCCATTTTCATACATTTTGTTTCGGCTTTAATCTGGGTAACTAAACAAGTATTGGCAAGTAAAGAATTTAAATTCACGTCTAGTTAGTGATTAGTTCTCGCAGTTGAAAGAAAAACGTAAAAATAATTAATAATCATGGATATTTCGGCCTTTAAAATTTAATATGACGAAATTTTAAAGGCAGAAATATCCATGATTATTAATTATTTTTACATTTTTCTTCAACTGCGAGAACTAATCACTAACTAGACGTGAATTTAAATTCTTTACTTGCCAATACTTGTTTAGTTACCCAGATTAAAGCCGAAACAAAATGTATGAAAATGGACCTTGAGCTACCACCTTAAAAAGGAACTAAAACGAATGACGTAGTAGGTTTTCTTTTTCAAGATGGCCGTTTGGATCTGTCATTCAAAAATAGAATGGTAGTTGTTTGATCGTGACTTAATTGAGATTGGCTCTTATGGTAATGTTTGTTTTGCTAATATGTGCTTTAAGCGTTTGTGAATCAAAGTACGCAATTCCAGATATCCAAAGGAAAAGACACGTAGGTATTAGTGAAGGCTGGAATTTGTATGACTTGCTTTTATCTTATCTTAATAAAGCCGAAAGATTGTAAATATATTCGGATCTCGATAAAATGTTTAAGAAGTAAACGCAGAAGCCCAATGATTTTCATAAACATACGACATACCCTAACAAATAAAACGAAAACAGTGTCTCGCATGCGCACATACATTGAGAATGACATGTGTACAAAGTTGATGTTTTAAACCACTTAGAACAAAAGAGACAGCTGGTATAATGATTTCTTATGTTTACGCGAATATGAGACATTTCAACAAACCTATTTTATGGATTTTATTGCGTAAAATCATTTGTAAAATGTAGGTACATATTGTCACTTACTTTTTGGACGATCAACACCTTAGTCCCCCCCGCGACTATAAATGCTGAAGTCTTCGAAACGTCAGAAGCATTTTATAATAAAAAAACCACGATAGAATCCGCAAAATGGTTTGATTTCAAAGACAACTAGTATTTTTTATTTACGTGTAGTATATAAAACTATTCCAATTAGGATAATTTTGAGTCAAATTTCATTCTTATGCCTTATCTGCATCTTATAGAATATCATTGGACGTCTTCAGATGAGATTTAGCAGTTAAATCAGGTCTTGGACATGCATATAAAAGATAAAGAAACAATAATTTTGAATTCTAACGAAAATTAGCCAAAAATCTATTCAGTGTAGTGTTAATTGCTGGCATCAAAAAAGTGCAAAATGTCAGTGACGATTCTCTGCCTGAAATATACGACTTAACAAGAACTTTGGTCAGCGCAGCGTCAATCTTTACCCTGAAAAATGAGAATTTCGACCTGGAGTTCTTTTATATAGCAAAACTAGTGTAAAAAACTTCTACCTTTCTGCTAAAGCCATTAGATCGACTTTCCATATCGTAATACGGTCTATCTCCGCTCATTAAATATGCTAAATGACTTCCTACATTTTCGCGTGCAGAATTTATAATACCTTTACACTGAACCTAATATTGAAATGTATCAGAACGGAGATTCGGAGCGGACTCGTTCGGCCATTATTCTGATATATGACGTAATCTCGGCTTAATATTGGAAATGTCATTTAAATATTTGGTTAGGAAACGCCCACGTCCTGAAAGGGGTAGGTAGAGAAACTAGACACCCATAGTGCGCTGAGATTTTTCTGTGATGTAGTCAAAGCTTTTGAACTCATATATTTTGATTAGCTTACCTGAGAATCGAATCTAGAACACATTAATGTAGTCACTATTCGCATATTGCGTGGAAATTGAAATTAGGAGATCAAAAGTTAAAATTATGTTAATTACCCGACCAGGGAATCGAACCTTGTCAATCTAGTGGCAATCTCAATGCCAAGGTCTCCATACTATATGTGGGTTCGACACAACTCAAGCATGATGCAGAAACAATTTCGCAAAATTTATATGATGCCTAATGTCAACCCTATAGGTAAACTCATTAAGAAAAACTGGGCTACAGTGGCTAGTTTTATTACACCAATTAAACTGTTTTTTATATTAGCACGTGCCTGACTTTGATTAGCAAACAATGGCTGTTATGAAACATTTTTTTGGTTTCATTTTTTATAGGAGACGAACAAAAAATGGTCGGATAAAAAATGGAGCGCTCGAAGGACCAAATTACGACCAGATGTTATGGTAATTTGTATCTTAAAGTTCCGACGTTTTTTCACTAAAGTAAACATGACAATATTATTATTTTTGTATACTCATAATACTGATCATTTAATTTTCTAGTACTAAATGATGAAACGTGCAAATTGCTCTATTCCGTATACATATTTGACAATACCTTTCAACATGTTTATAACCTAATCAAATAGTCAATCTTTTCCCGAGATAAGTAAAGGCCCCTTGTCCTTTTTTGCAATAGAAAATAGCCAATATCTGTGCCCAATGTAACATTTAATCCAATTCTGTTTAGCCGTGTCTGCTTCTACTTGTGACAAACATCTCAACTGTGCATATTTATATTCTTTAGCAGGATTTATTAGTGTAAAGTAGTAGTTTATAGGTGATACTTAACTCGTCAAACAACACACATATCACACCTTTACCCCCAAAGTGGTAGGCAAGATTTAACCAGGGCACCCACTTTTCCTCTGTGTGTCCCGTCCCATGATGTGATAGGGGGCGAACATATCGCCATATCGGGCACCAATTCTAAACTTCGAACTGATACTGAGCAGAAAAACCCAATATTGCCTAATTTCCTGGCAAGGGCCGGCTTAGTCAAACACACCAGACTTTTGGGTGAGAGCTTTAGGCGCTCGCAACCCTTGAAAACTAAGTGACTATGCTGAGGGCGACCCACTAACTGGTTACGAACCTCGGCTCAGGACGGTAACTGGGAGAGGATGAGACATCAATGATTATGAACTACGCCACCAAGGCAGTCAAAGTGTAAAGAATATCACAATTTAGACTTTATACAAATAAATAATTAAAATCATGTTAATTACAGTAATTAATGTTTTTGTTATCGAACACCGCGATCGGCATTTCGTACAAATCCTTATCGAAGTTAATTACTTATTATTTTAATTATATCCGTTATAATGAAACATACTTTTAGATCGCTAACCAAATCAGTGTTATAGCTTAACAACATTATTTATCGAAACAAATTAATGAGAAATTTAAATAATAATTCATGACTTGAAGTTGCCAGACTTCGACAATTTTATTGCCTTAATACATGCAGATAAGACCCAATACAGTATTATAAGGCCCAATACAGTATTGAAAGACAACTTTTAGAATTGATTATAAAATATCTATTGCTTTCTAGCTGACCCGACAGACATTATCCGTTTTAACTATGAATGCAGCGCGCATTCTTATCTGTCAATCGCTGAAATTAACTTTTCTTAAATTTTCTTACGTTCCGCACAACTTATTTTTTTCTTTCATAAGATCCTTCTCCTGACACTAACAAACACAACAACAAAAAATAGTGAAATCGGTCCAGCCGTTCACGCGTGATGGCGTGACCAAGGGAAATAGGGATTCATTTATATATATTAGTACCTATCTAGCAGCTTAATATCTAGCTATTAATACTTATTGCCTTAACCATCTTTTAGTCTATTCCATGTACATTATTAGTTAGTCCGATTTGACTGAAATCGAAGCCGCAACGGGTAATCATTATTATTACATAACTTTTGTCCCCGATTTCGTGTCCGTAGCTTTTCTGGAAAAAATACACTCCAGGCTATGAAGACTTCTATTTGCTAGTAGCCTTGTCAAAATTGCTTCATCCGTTTGATAAATTAACATAATTGAACAGAAGAAAATAACATGTGTGTTGGTAAAAGCCTACATAAACTTGTGTTATGTTGAGCTGACGTGCTTAGGAAAAGCCTATTTCTACAGACACTCGAACTGTATGTACAGATTTAGACCTCAAGGTCACCCGTGCGTCCTCTACGACCCCAACTTCCCCAAACATACATTATACATGACAGTAACTCCGGAATCCATTTTCGTTACGAATAATTTAGTAACCCTTTCGTTTCTAGATAATTTGTTTGAGTAATAATTTAGACTGTTTTACGCCATGTTAATGGTTTGTGAGTTTATTTATTGTGTAAGTTTGCGTGCGTATTCCAGGCAATGTAGACCGGCATAATTGTGGCGACCGTTGTTATCTCTGGTCGACATTTTACATAAACTTTACCCCATTAACAATCACACTCACTCGAGTATCAAATAAAAGATGTTGCATTGTTTTACCGAGGCCTGCATAATTGTGGCAACTATCGACTAATAACTAGCACTATGCTATTCAATATATTACAATATCATCATTACAGTCCGAAATGTCAACCAAGCAATGATATCACTGTCGCCAGAATTATGCCGGCCTTAATTGTATTTACACCGTCGAACTATTAAAATCCACCATGAGTTCATGGACTTTAAGTCTATCCGATAAGTACCCCCAACAGCCCCTCTCACAATAAACATAGAGTGGAAGTAATTTAAATTTCGCTAACTCATTACCGAAATAACTCAAAGGTCCAGTTATAGAAAACGTAGTGTAAAGCACCGGTGTCCAACGGTCCGTGAATTAGGGGTCACGGGTTCAAATCCCGACAATGAGTTTCAAGTTCATTCAACTCTTAGATCATTTATTTGGGTTCGTTGCGGAACCGACTTCTTACGCGCATGGCATGCCTAGTAGAATGATAGCATTATTTTGGATGTTGCTCCTGTGACTAAGACCACTACCACTGTTGGTAGGTCTCTCATATGTGAGAGTCCGTCTAGGTAGGCACCACCGCAATGTCTATTTCTGCCGCCAAGCAGCAGTGTGTACTCATTGTTGTGTTCCGATTTGAAGGACATTGTAGTCAGTGTAACTACTGGACATAATAAGACTTAACATCTCATGTCTCAGGATGGCGAGCGCTATGGAATACCAAACAATACTTTGTATTTCAAGGCGTTGAATGGTGTTTCTACTGTTTATGGACGGTCGTATTGCTCCATCACGTGAAAGGCAAGCTCGTGTCGCCATTCAAAGCAATAACAAAAATAAGATTTAAGTCCCTGATTATCCAATATTCCTAAAACTTTTAAATAATAATCTTGGGCATCAAACGCGTGATCATTAGATGTTATCCTCAATGACCAGTAATTTACAAAATCGGTAGTAATGATTATAATCCTGAATGGATATATTATTTAGTTATTTAGCTTTTTTGTGACGAGAGGCATTATATTACATTCGTTTCATAATTTCAAACTCATATAACACAACATGAGTTATTTAACTACACAAATTCTTACGATTACCATGAAATACTTCTATTGGTTGTTATTTAAAAAGAACTGTATAAGACCCTACCGCTGTATTAAATAGACAAACATTTCTAATCAATTTCTAAATAATATACAACTATAAACATCTAATCGCATTAACCTGCCAGCCCCTCCTGGGAGCGGGGGTGATAATTAATAAGTTAAAAACGACCGAAGGGAGAATGGCCCGTTGGCTCTTAAATATTCATCACTAACAATCAACTAAAGGTCACTGTGCTTGTGTCGATGAACTGTGCACACTCGTAGGGTAAAAAACTAACGCTTTAACTAAGGGACTGACAATAAAGCCTCAAATTTGATTAAAGCATGTATCCACAGTCCACACCAATGTCCCACTGTTAAAGCTTTAATCCAGACAAAAACCCAATACAGCTCTACAGCTGTTGTCAACACATCAACCTCGCAGGTAGATCTTTGGGTCGCTACGTCCTGAGCCGTACCACTATCTGTCAATACCTGGTGGTAGGATATATGGAACTGCGTGCATAGCGACGACCGTACACATGGCGTAAAACCAGCCAAGGGCCCAGGCGATGTTCCGGTATCAGCCTGTGTATATCCGGTGGTATATAGGCGGACATAATTCTCTGATTGTCGAGGGATAATCATCTGTCATCAGTCGATACTCTAACTTGACACACTACTCACTATCAGGTCGAGTGGGGTCACTTTGCCCGTATGAAAAGCAAAATTGGTCCGCGTCAACCAGGGTACCTTAGTAACAATTTTATCCTGGGATAGACAAGCAGTAGACACTGTAGACATTTTGTTTACAGACTTTACGAGACTTTCCCGCCCTCACACCCACCACTACAACTCCTGTAAGCCAGGATCAGCAGTGGCATTGTATGACACCGAGCGGTGAAGCTCGGCGAGTCTCAGTATTTACAGACTTGAGAATGAATGGGTCAATTCATCCCGGTACTATCTTAAAAAACCGTCGAGAAGTGACACCTTGTTCTACAGAAGCCAATATAACATCCACACGTGCCTAAGCCCTCCTTCAAATCGAGCTACATAAATCTTTTGAAATTGTTTGGGTCTATATCATTACTTTTGCTATTGTTAAGAGGTTGTTATAGAAATTACTAGTACTCAAACAGTTATAATCATTCAGATCATTAACTCTCGAAGCTTAATGGTACTGAATTTTGCTCGGCATATCGTCATTTTTTTAGGTTTTTGTTCACTTAGTACCTACTAACGTACCTACACACCTCTTTATTTAAAATGTGGTAAGGTTTCGATTTTTGATATGTAGGTCGATCTCGTCATATTGACTTTAGGAATTAACTCTTACAATCTAATAGCTACAATGTCTATGAAGCCGAAATACAATTTGCACACTGCTCGGTGCAGACAAAGCAACAGTACCAAACAAAATGTCTCATGCGAGAGGCTTACCTAGCAAAATATTCCTTTTCTGACATTCCCTTAACTAATAGAATACTTTTGAAACTCGATTTCTAAACTTTCAAGACGCGGTTTTGTTCTTCTATATAACAATATGTTCATGTAAATATGCTTTTCAAAGTACATTGACAGCCGAGTGTTTCAAAGTTACATCTGCAGACGTCGTGACAACTTTTGTGTGGTATCTTTTATATCTTTTGTCGCTCGAATACTTATTTAACCAACTTGGTACTCAATAGATGTGGTAAAGGATTGTATTCTTTGTTATTTGGACAACTTAGTTCATATTAGTTTTGAAAAGGATTGTTTATTTATAAATTGTATTATACGATCTGATTAAATATTTTAAACAAATATTTCAAAATATTCCAAATTCAAAACTCGTTCGAAATTTGAGTATCCAGTATATTTTTTTCTTTTCCAAAGTTTAATAGGATTACAACAAAATGTGGAATATATATTAACGGAAAGAGCTTTCCACCTACCATTTGCAAGCTAACCTCTTAAGTGCAAAAAAACTCGCCTATTTGTTCACATTAGTTGTTTTCGCTGGCCAACAAAGCAACATGTACCGTATTGAACCCTAGACTAGACAATGGCGTGTCCATTAGTGTGTCGCGTCTCTGTATAATTTGTTACGTTCCGAGGCGCCCTGTTTCATACATTTACATACACGTGGGTGGATCATGTAAGGCATGGTTTAGAACAGAGTTCTATTTTTAAAAAATCACGTTTCTTTTTAAAAATAATGTTATTCCTTTTTTAAATAGCATAGAAAAAATACTTGTTTTTTGTCGTTTTTAAAATGACTGGCCAGTTGCACCATCAGTGTTGCCAGGTGTATACCACAATTCAGACCATTATATAACTCTTTATAGATATTACTATATTTATACAGATTTTTATCAGACTATATAGGTTTGATATGGATGCAAATATTTATACAGATTTGTCGATTCGTAAAAAATTATAAATACATGTTTTTGGAATATTTATGTATTTCTCGGTTTCATACTAGATAGATAGCTTTTGCAAACAAAAATACTGATTCTTAAAAAAAGGTCGCCAGAAAAATATTATACAGATTTTTCATGATAGATATACAAAAACTACTTACTTAATAGCAAACTGGCAGCAAGGTAAACAAACGAAAATTGAAATTTTATGGCCTAAAAAGGTCACTGGAACTAACCTATACAAATTTTAATTCTATAACTACAGATAATTCGACTTTGCAAGCTGGCAGCACTGCGCATCGTTCAAAAAGACAGGCTTAGACTCAATCGATATTTAAAACATTCTCTCATTCGCTAAAGAGAAAATAATAATGTAACACGGTTTACCTTTTTTCTTGTTTTCGTTAGCAAATTTTGTACCAAATCAGATTTGTAAGCGTACATTCTGACATTTAGGTCCAAGATTACACTTAGGGAGAAAATCTAAACATGTAAAATGTGTAATTAATTCTATTTTAATTCCCATAATTTGAAGGTATAACGCGGAAAGTTATAACTTCTATTTCTGATTAGCGCCTGGAATAATATGACAGAAACTCATAGGCAAAGATGCAATAGCAATTCTCAATACTTTCCCTAATATATCAGAGGATAGTGAACTTACCGATCGTCTTTTTTTAGATATTTTACACAATTAACCTTTTTGTTACCTTTATTTAAAGAGCTTGGTCGTTATTTCACGACTATTTTGCTCCGTACATCCGCTTTTACCCATGCCTACTAACTTTTGATGATATCGAAATATTTTTTTAATAAAGCCCCTACTTCCGATACAGGTACGGACAAAAAACTATTTATACTGCCCACATTGAAGCTCAAATTATGAGGTCCACTAATTACGATTAAGCGGCGATAGCCTAGTTGGGTGTGGAACGGTCTGCCAAGACGAATGTCCGCAAATTCAAATCCCAAGGGCACACACCTCTGACTTTTCTAAAAAATCACGTGTGTATTCTTCGTGAATTTATCGTTCGCTTTAACGGTGAAGGAAACATCGTGAGGAAACCTGCACATCCGAGAAGTTCTCTATAGGAATTTCGAAGGTGTGTGAAGTCTACCAATCCGCACTAGGCCAGCGTGGTGGACTAAGGCCTAATCCTTCTCAGTAGTAGAGGAGGCCCGTGCTCAGCAGTGGGCAAGTATATAATACAGGGCTGATATTATTATTATTAATTACCCTTTTCGAAACAAAACATATTAAAAGCAAGCCATCGTATAACCTCACAAGTGAAGCCTAAATCTGCGACTAGACTAATAAAGCGATTGTGTAACAAGCTTTACACGTACAGTTCTGTATGTAGATTTAAAATCCCCATTGTGTTCAGAAAAGCCAATTGCCGATGCTATTGTTAGGTTTAATGCCTTGATCCTCTTACGTGGCACGCCATCTCGCGGAGAAAGTGTCTACTACCGGTAGGAATTCCCATTCCTACCACCAGTACCAGGAGGTACTTGTATCTGTCTATTTCTGCCGCCAAGCAGCAGTGTGTAGACACTATTGTGTTCCGGTTTGAGGAACATTGTAGCCAGTGTAACTACTAGACATAAGACTTAACATCTCATGAAAGAATGGCGAGCGCAGTGGAATACCAACAATACTTTGTAATTCAAGGTGTTGGATGGTGTTTCTATTGTTTATGGACGGTCGTATCGCTTAGCATCAGGCGAACGGCAAACTCATCCAGTCATTAAAGCAATAAAAAAACGGATTGGTAGAGCCACTGTCAACATGAATGACATGATGACTGCCTAAGTGGCGAGATAGCGTTGAGTACACTGTACGACACAGGTCCCGAGTTTGAGTCCCGGGTGGGGCATTCATATTAGGCTTTCTGCTCAGTATCAGCTCGGAATTTGGAATTCATGCATCCTAACGATAGACTCGCCCCCTATCACATTATGAGACGGTAATCACATGGCGAAAAGTAGGTGCTCAGGATACACCTCTACCTATCCCTTCAGGGATAAACGGCTGAGTATGTGTGGGTGTGAAACAGAACTATACATTGTTCCTATGTCAGTATGAATAATTACAATGACCCTCGGTGTTATATTATACAGTTTATGGCTCATCTAAGTTGTTAATAAGAAGCTTACTTATACGGCCACTGTTTATACGAATTAAAAATATATGTTGTTAGAAGTGAATGAGTTTTCCGGGATAAAAGCCCTATATTTTCCTGGGATAGAAGGTAGCCTATAACCTTCCCAGGGTCAACTATCTCCACACGAAACTTCATAAATATCCGTTCAGTAGATTTTGAGAAAATCAATAACATACAGACAGACAGAGGCTCACTATTTTGGTCATAGTGGCTTCCACATAAAAGGTAGATAGATGCTGTCGCGAACTTTTATTTAAAACTATTTATATGGTCTCGAGGGGGGGGGAGCTGAAGGCTAAAGGACTATGAAGGCTGCAAAGTCTTCGAAACGTCGGGAGAAAAGTAAAATATTAAAACCGCGATAAAATCCGTAAACTAGTTTAATTTAAAACGTATGTAAAATCATAAAAAAATAAAGATGATGGGCCATGTTACGAATTATCTATTTTAGATCACACTACCTTATTTTTGTGATACCGTTCGACCTCTAGTAATTTACCATTCACGGTACCCAGCGACTTCATTCACTGTCATTCAGTAAAAAATCTTTTTTAAATCCCTTTCACGCATCGACGTATTCAAAAATACAAAAAGTTTCCACTGGAATTTCGTGTAACATTAAATTTGGGTACATTTCCATTTCCCAAATGGAATAGATCCAAACAGATAAAATCCTTTCCTATAACATTGTTTGCACTTTCAAAAGCTTTGGATATTCTTTTATATTCGGACCGAATCGATGGAAAGTTTTCGTGTGAAACGTGCGCGTTTTTTTAACAATGGAAAATATGATAAAATATTCTTCGTCTGGCCGCCATAGTGAATTAAATAGACGATTATCGAATTAATAAATAATAAATTGAGTATAAAATATTACAAATTATATTAACAGTAAAGTATTGAAATAAGCATGGTTTTGAAAGTAAATCTTGAAATTACTAAGGATTATTGTGCAAAATTATTCCTTAATCACTGTAATGTATGACATAATGTCATTGAGCGTAAGTTCATTTTTCAATTCGTTTTCATGAATTTTGTCGCCTGGGGCCTTATTCTCTATCCCGCACGTTATTTTGACAGTGTGTAACAAGCACGTAACACAACGCATCATGTTTAGGACTATAGAAATTTGGCTTACAGAATACCATTCCACACACATTTCTCGAAGATAACATGACACGGCCGCGTTACGCGTTTACACTATCATACAGAATAAGGGCCCAGAGCGGTAAAGCGGAACGATTACCAGCCGTTTTTAATAAACGTTCACAATCTCAATCTTTAATCTGATTCCGAGAATGAACTAATCAAAATAACTCATTTGTGAGCAAGTCATGAAATGCTTTGCTCTGATTGGTCTATTTTTGAGATAGATCAAAAAGAGATTGAGATCGTTTGTTGAGATAGCATTAAAAGTCTACACTTTTACTGGTATTTTTTTTTCTCAAAATGGCGACAATACTCAACATGACTATATAGGTCGGCGATAAAAAATACTTTAAGTGCTTCACAAAAAGATTTATAAATACGCATTTGAGGCCAGACGGCGTAACGACCAATTTGGTTGGGTGATGTCTACAATTTGTCAAATAATTGGAGAAGTGTTGGGTTTCTGTCAAAAAATAGTTCGAGGATAGCGGGACTTAAGATGTGTAAGAGTGTATGACTTACACTCCACTTCTTTTTGTGTAGAGCTAATAACTAGTGTGATGTTAAATAATCTTTGCTACCCATAAATACGCACATTGTTAGAAAGACTAAATGCTTTGCTGAAGTTAGGGTAAATGACTATTATTTCTTATTATTTCTTTTATAAGGACTACTCCCTATTTAACCTAACAACATAGAGTGTTTAGAAGAATAGAAATATTGAATAAAAAACTTTATATCTACGGCAGATAATAAAATCGATATCCTCTAAAGTCTAAACAATTTTGGAATGACACATTTTTTTATATGTGCATGGCAAAGTGATGACACTGTACCTGATGATAAATAGAGTGAGGGTCAAAGGAATCTCGACTGACATTCCTTTGACCCTCACTCTATTTATCATCAGACTCTTCGGCAGTCTACACAATTATGCCGGCTTGTTGGAACCCGATATGCACAGGCTGATCCCGGAACGCAACACACTTACATGGGCCACTATGGATTTTAACATCTTGTATACGGTGGTCGCTACCCGGGCGGATATAAAATATATTCTACCACCAGCAAATAAATCCACCACACTTGATGGATCTGCCAGTGTCCGAAAATATTATGATTCGTACGTGTTTAAATGTATTTTGAATTGAAAGGACTAAGGCTATATTTGGCTTTAAGACCAGTGTTGGATGTTGTTGGACCTTAATCAGAAGCGGGAAAGATCGAAGGATACAGATTTTGCTTTAGTGGAAGACACTTTAGGCTAGAAATCGAAGAAGTTCCCAGATTATCATTTTGAACACACACACAATATCACGCATTTATCCCCGAAGGAGTATGCAGAGGCGCAACCAAGGCACCCACTCTTCGCCAAGTATGTTCCGTCCCATGATGTGATAGGGGGCGAGCCTATCGCCATATCGGGCACAAATTCCAGACTCCGGGCTGATACTGAGCATAAAAACCCAAATATCACTTTGCCCGACCCGGGATTCGAACCCAGGACCTCAGAGCGCTGTCGTACCGCGCATGCAATACAACAACTACGCCACCGAAGCGTACATCATTTTGAACAATAAAACTTGAATCTAAAGGGTAAATCAATAAATGTTTTATCTGTTTAGAAATACGGTTTAAATCACATCATCGACTTAAATTCACGCCTTTATCCCTGACTAGTAGCCAGAAATCATCCCAAACTCGTGTTCCAAAACAAAAGACTTCACTATTTTATTCTCCCTACCTGAGAATCGATCCTAGTACTTTCACAGCCAAAGTACACCGCCACTATCAGGCTAGCAGATCTAGATAAAATCACATCCGCTTTCAAATAGCTATTTAGAAAAAACCGAAGCGTTATTCCACATACATTAGCATGTATCTATTGTTAATTATGCTAATTTAATGAAAGTAGGTTTTCATCTTGTGAAGAGTTTTCAGATCGGATAGACGCTCTTTGGGTCGATACTTGGTATATTTCGTAGACAATTGTAGGGGTTTTTTTAAGATAAACAATGGAGTAAATAGGACTGAGAAATAAGATTTTTCGAAAATTATTCTATTAGTTAAACTTTATCTAAACATACGTGTATCTAATAAAAATTTCGATCACAATTTCATACCTTTGCGATTCGTTGAGTTCAATTCACTTACTCACACTCTTTCGTGATAAAGTTTTTTTATTTTGTTGTTTATTTAAGACATAGATAATACCTCAGGATAATACAATCAAAGCAACATATAACAACTAAAATGAGAAGTCATTAACTGGATGGCCCTCGAAAACTTATGCTCAAATCATGACTTTTTTTCGGTTTTAAACAGGCTGACATAATTGTTTTTATTGTCAAGGGATAACCATGTCTTGCCAGCCAGCCAGATTACAATCAGCTACAGAAGGATCAATTTGCAGTACCCATTTAAAAAACAATTATTACGATCAGGTACCTTCTGACGTCACCCGACTCTAATACCAGAAAAATGAGAAAACAGGGTTGAATTAAACTCACGTATCCGCAGTTTTTACTCACTTTTACTTGCATCGATCAATTTACTATAAAAACATTAAACAAAACGTACCTTCACAATCGATTCATCTAAAGCATTCCGAACAAAGATAACGCTACCAAGAATAATAGAAAGTCGTTCAGTGTCCACTCAACGTCCAGCTGTGTACACTTAAATCGACCGGGTAACCCCAATACGCCAGGGAAATGAGGAAATTGGTCCGGGACAAAAAGGCTCACTATTTCGGCATAGCGGTCGGCAACTGTTAGAAGCCTTATGTCATCGCGTATTCGGGGAGAAATATAAACAGATATTCCGTTCCTTTTTATGCGTTCGTTTCAGAATTTGTTAGTTTATCAATAATTTAGATTTGTATTGCGTGCGCCGGATCGGGCAAAGTGATATTAGCTTTTTTGTTTAGTATCATACTGGAGTTTGAAATTTGTGTCTGATTTAGGGAGAGACTCGCCCCAATCACATCATAGGATACACGTGGCAAAATTTGTCTTGGTTCAGTCTCTGCCTACCCCTTGGGAAAGCAGTGATGTGTGGTGTGTTCCTGTCTGTCAATCACACAGAATAGATTTCATTTTAATTCCAAAACTTAAGGTATAAATATCAGTGTGTTCCCCTCAGGTATTTACAACTTACTCCAAAATATATATTATATTCTAATAATGAATTCTAATTGTGAATTATCGCTTGCTTTAACGGTGAAGGAAAACATCGTGAGGAAACCTGCATACCTGAGAAGTTGTCTATAGGAATTTCGAGGATGTGTGAAGTCTATCAATCCGCACTAGGCCAGCGTGGTGGACTAAGGCCCATGCCCAACAGTGGGACAGTATATAATACAGGGCTGATGATGATGAATGAATTCTAACTAGTACACTATATTATTATCTCCTCTACACTGTTGTTAATACCTCGCACTTGCTTCAATTACTTTTTTTTCAGACAGGAATCTACGCTAAGTACCTAAGTGCTGTAAACTACTTTTTATTCCAAGTATGGACATTAACGACAGCCAGAACAACACCCAGAATATAAATAATATCTGCCGTCATAATGAAAAAATATCTAACAATATTTAGAAATGGACTGATATATAATTTTACAAAAAAATCACAAATGACGTGTAATAAAAACATCTTAGGTGAAGTATTCGAAATCAATAGAAAATAGGTATTTAACAAACGAAACATCTGCGTACGAAATTTTATGTTTAAACTTTATTTTTACTTATAACAGCAGTAATATTAAAAACTCATTTTTTATAATGATTTCATATGTTATACGTGAATGTTAGAGATTGAAATAATACTATTTTACGGTTTTTTATTATAATTTTCTCCCAACGTTTCGAAGACTGTAGCCTTCATGATCATGGAGGGATATAGGTATTGGTCGTCCGAAAAGTCAGTTTACAGTTACAATATCTAGCACCATTTTACAATTATACAAAATTTTAAATTGTTTTAGCGATTGACGGTCCGATCTACGCAGAATGAGATCACAGTGTCTTGAAATTTGTTACGTACTAATCTCTCGAACTAATACTAAGTACCATTGCGATTTTAATTCTTTCATCACTTCAGTGCTATATTTTATATTTGAAACAGACTTTTACGCTGGTAGTGGCAAAATTAAAACGTGTTAATAATAAGAAGGGTATATTTTGATTTTAATAAGTAAGTAATCTGTTTTCGGAGCCTTCTGAGTTTGATACCCAGTCGGGAAACACGTGTAGGTTTTTGTAAAGATTTGCTCAGGATTCAATCCCGCAGTTATCTCATAAAAACCATGACAAATCGTTTCAGTAATACGCGAGAGTTTACTTCGAGACCTCAAATTGATTTGAGATTAGGGCAGGTGGAACATGGAAGATCATTTGTTTAAAAAAATTAAATAAAAAAAAACATAATTGAAAACGCAACGTGGCAAACAACTGCAAACACGATCTGAAAACCTCTTTTTTTAAGTCAATGAAGCGTCACCTCCACGTGTATTCGAGGTATTTTAGTTATTACTGAATTAATACATATTATGTCATGCTTTTTAACTTTTTCACAATTTAATATAAATATTGTACGAACAGTAACGCGGTGAATCGATTTCCACAGCATTTCACTTGCTGCGATAAGTCTGATGTTTTATTAACCTTTATGGATTTAGTAATGGTCATTATTCAATGCAATTCTTGATCCCGTTCCTTTTTTTAATATTGCCACGGCAAAATGACCCCACTACACCGATTGTAAGTGGAGTGGGGTCCAGAAAGCGATAGTGCCTGACGAGAAGTGATTATTCCTCGTCAGTCGGCAGAATTTTCGGCCTGTTGGAACCGGATATACACCGATGAGTCCATGATATTTTTGCGCAGATTTTAATCAGTGATTAATCTCAAGTTGGAATTTAGATAAATCATCCGTCTCACATTTGCTACTGTAAAATCTCAGCCAGCATCGGCAGCATTCATTTAACCTCAATAGCTTTGTGAAAATCATTGGGTGTCAAAAATGTCTAAATTAGATTTCGTAAGTGGTTGTTTGACTTACTATTCCGTGGGCAAAGGGTGGGTTGCGAAAAGGGGGTTTGAGTCCCGCAATATTCTGCGTTTTTGTATTCATTTGGACGTTTTACCTTTTGTTTGAAACCATATTTAAATTATATCACATGAAAGCTTTACAAACGGAAAAATAGAGACAGGAGAGTACTGAAGCTACTACACATACTTGTGTGTTAACTATCAATTTTTATTTCAACAAATACTAAAGATAAAAAAAAATCTTATTGAAATCATCACATTTTCGCTGCTACCTATGTTTGCACTTATAATTTTTTTTACAAATACGAAAGTTGTTAAACATTTTGGTATGTGTAACAAATAAAAGCATAAACGGCTTATTAGATTTGTATAAATTTTTTCATATAGAACAAATCTTGTATACTTACTTATTATTCCGGAACATTACACATTAAAAAAAAATCTTAAAGGATTTTCCGCGAGCAGTCTCAACTACTTATATGAAAACATTATAGATTTTACTTACCTAAGGTCCAGTACCACAGAAAATAGAAAATGGGAAACCCAGCGATGTACCGCGGTACAGCAAACGAAGCATCCCGACGGAGCGGCAACGTCGCGCGGCGGGAGCGCACCGCGGCGCGGCAACGTCGCGATCAGCTGTTCAGACCGGTTATAATTCAAAACAGGGCGCAAATACGTGATTCGCGGAGTGACGCGACAACCCACGACATACCCGCGCTAGCGTGATTATGCGGGTAGTAGGTTTTTATTTTGTTACTATGGAAGCGGGTGGACTGGTGCCTCTGCCTGTTTGGGGATAAAAGGCGTGAAAGGCGTGAAGTAACTATACTTTTAAATAGGCATTTTAATGTATTGCAGCGTTAAGTTACGGAACTGCTTATGTTGCCAGTTCGATTCCCATCTCTGCATTTTTTTTTCATGATTTTCGTTTAGTCAAGCTTGCCTAAGAATGGACGCGCGATATGACGATAAGCTAGTCTCCTAGAAAATAAAGTCAGAGATACGTGGGCGCCATTACGAGTTACGCCCCCGCCTACCCCTGGGGATTGAAGTATTATACGCATTTCTAGTAAGCTATACCTGTGTAAGCTTTGTAGATTGAGCTGAATATCTATACTAATAAGAACTAATCACGGAACGGGAATTCGCTCTGCTGGAGTGATCCCATCCCCGCCGGTAAAACACGTCACAGAAACATCATTACTCTCTTCAGCGACTCCATACCACACCCACATGAGAGAACACATGAGAAAAAAAAAGAACTAATCTATACTAATATATTAAACTGAAGAGTTTGGTTGAATGCGCTAATCTCGGGGAATACTAAACAGATTAAGATTTTTTTTTCACTAATAAGAAGCTACATTACCCTTGAGTGCTATATATAGACTATTGTTATCCCGGGAAAATATTGGAGCTTTTATTCCAGAAAAACGGTTACACGCGGGTGGAGCCGCGAACAAAGGATAGTTTTCAATAAAACTGTAAATATTAAACTTAGTATTATAGTATTTTAAATAGACTTTCACAAAAAATGGTTTTAGAAACGTTAATTTTTTTTCAAATAATTCATTTAAAATGAGTTAGCTAATACTAAAGAGATTGGTTTAATAAAGTTAATGTCTGAAACTATTGCTCCGATTCTGAAAAATTATATACAAGGTGAACAGGTATTTTAAGTGGCTAGATGGCGAGATCTGAAACTATATTGAATAGCGGAAAATGTTCAAATGAGTCTCAGGGCCGATTGCAATGAAATCTAAAAATACGTCATTGGACATTTAAAAATTCAATAATTCTAGCCAGGAATCAAACCCGTTTATTTTGACAAAAATAAAACACACATACACTCAAAAACACAAAAGGGAACAGCTTATTTGACAAATACTTACATTTTATTTTTCTTATGATACCAAAGTATATAATAATGGCGGTTGTTTTCAATCATGATTGAATTTGATATTTCTAACAATGTTCCGCATTCAACATTACAATTTTATTGATTCCGATTATAAGTAATATTCTCTCAAAACGGTTGTCAAAGTATTTAATTCATTCATTAATTAAACCATGTTTTGGAATATTTAAGTACTTACTTAATACAAAATTAGTTTTTTTAAGATAATTCCGATAATCCAAAAAGAAGCATCTCTAAATAGTCAACATTATATTTATTATTAATTGATTTTGTCATCGGAGGCACTCGCTTTATAGGATAAATACCAACTGCCTAGGCCATAAAGGCTCTAGGCTCCATTTTTGTTATTCTCTATTAATTAGCTTGGACAAGACGACATATTTCTAATCAGACCTTCCTTACCTTTATAAGTACTGCGTCCCGCCTTTTCCAGATTACTTAATCATAATTACAACCATCTGAGAATCTGAGATACTTAAGTACCACTTCTCTGACTTTCTTATCATTTAAACTTGGCACATAATGTTAACCTAAGTATACCATAAACAACAAATTAAAAACCTACACCTACTACCAGACGCCATCTTGCGTCTAAGAAATTTCTTCACTACATCAAATTCAAAAAAAGAACAAGCAATAAGTGTGTAGCGGGGCCGTACTACGGCTTGTTCCCAGGCGAGGGACGCGGAAGGAAGTGCAGCGGGGCGGGGGCCCGGCGGGGGGCACGGGGGGCGCGAGGTAGCTCAATAATTTGCGTGCGAGCCTGGCCAACAGGGCTGCCAGCTGACCACCTTACCAGAAATATTCGGAAGTTAAAATATAAAAGTAAATATACGTTTAGCACTTGTTGGACATAATATGTACTTAAAATGTTTGTTTTCTATAAAGGGAGGTGAGAATTACTAGAAAATTGCTACCAATAAGACGACGTGACAGCGTCCATTCATCATCGGCTGGTGGGCGGCGGCACCTGTTTCATTCCCTTTATAGCAAAAAGAATTATTTACCTTATAAAATGCGTGGTTAGTGGTTATGTAACATTTATTTTACGACTATACGTTTTACTTGTGTACAAAGGTCGCTGTATGCATAAATTAGTATCTTAATAAAAATCGTAATATTATGTATTAAAATACATAATATTATCATAAAATTACCTTCCAGGAAAAAGCCAAACTTGAGCCAATATTAATGAATCCCGCAAAAGCTAAGATTGAATTTCATTTCCGTGAAATCAGTAAGCTTTCGATAATACGCAATCATATCCCGTTACGCAAGCGTAGTATGTTCCCGGAAATTTTAGCTCCCGTCTGGCAACCCCATTCAGGGCGGCGGGGGTGGCGGCGCGGCGCGGCGGGGCCCGGGCGTACAGCGCGTGCGGTGCAATAGCCTGGCCCAGTCGAGTAGTCCACAAGGTCACTGCCGATGTTCACGCGACTACTCCATTCATGAGCACCACAATTAGGTTCCATTTTTGAATTTTCGATATTTGTGTACGAGGATGTTGTTGTATTAAGCGTAAATAGTAAACTTTCACGCCCTGTGTATTTACGTACTCTCACGTTCCATCTTTGAAATGCGATTTTGACAGACTGGAATGGAATATGGTCTGTAACATATTCTAAGTTAACGGAAGAGTCCGAATCTTCATTACGTGGCTAGTATATGAGCAATAATTCTATGATTTATTAATAAAATATGTTTAAATCTAGTTTAAAATTTCGAAGTGTCTCTCAAAAAATAGGGCATCTATCATGGTCTTTACTCGTTTTATATAAGCACGACACTTATCACTACATAGTATAAAACAAAGTCGCTTTCTCTGTCCCTATCTATGTATGCTTAAATCTTTAAAACTACGCAACGGATTTTGATGCAGTTTTTTTTTAATAGATAGAGTGATGCAAGAGGAAGGTTTATATGTATAATAATAACATCCATTAAATAGTCAGCATTGCACCCGCGCGAAGCCGAAGCGGGTCGCTAGTAAAAAAATAAAGGCAGTAAAATCTCTACGTTTACTTATATGGTTCTAATTTTAATCGACCCAATGTTTTTGAAATATCGTTTAGGATCTATCCTATAGGGACAAAGGCAATGGATGGTTATATTCTAAATGAATATAATGATTGATGATCTGTTAGCCGAGAGCCCTATGTGAATTGATTATTTAGGTACTTATATGAATTTCGCAAATAATTTTCTAATTCATGTATATTGAAGACTCTTGGGCAATATTTATCACTTTTGCAATCAAAACTAGAAATTATTTCATGTTGTTTATAATCAAAATTTTATACCGTTTCTACAACCTAATTTGACATCTAAAGCAAGTCCCAAAGTTTCTACTTTGGAGATGCCGGCGTGTTATTTCAACGACCTGTTTCATAAATAGATTCAATATAAGTAGATTTATTATATAAAAAATGTCGTCAACTAACAACAAAACACAATGAAATACGATACACATTTATATAATATACAGAATAGTATAGTTATCAAGTTCTTACAACATAACGATTTGGCAACGTTCCGACGTAACACGAAGTTCAGGTGGTCTTCATAAAGAAATAATGCCACGCTGTCTCGCATCTGAGGTAAACACATACACTAAAAACTTTCTACAACCAGAGTTGGATGGAAAATGGTTGTACGCGCTTTCTATTGACTACCGCTCAGTCCAATGCTTTGTGTTTTATTCTCACAAAGGGACGTGTACCGGGAATTATATCTGGCTGAATAAATCCAAATTCCTTAAAAATCTTTTTTCAGAGAGGATTTTATTAAACTAGCCTGTAATTTAAAATAAAAACATTCCTCAACCCGGCACCCGTTTAAAAATGGAATTCGTTTGAAACAAAGAGTTTTAACACAATAAAATGTTCATAAATTACTCACATACATTATTATTAGAATGTAGTCGTTCTTTTAAAATTTAATATCTACGGATTGTTTTATTAATATTATCTTGTAATGAAAATGAACGCTTTTTAATACGAACTAAGAATCTGAGAAGTCTTGTTTTCCGCTCCAACGATTTTAATACTTTATACATTACATTAAATATCTCGTGTTTTAGAAATATTATAAATGCGAATTTTGTGAAAATGTTTGGATGTTTCTTAGACGTAAATGCAGTAACTGCTGAATGGATTTGGATCAATTTCGGCACATGGATAAACTGTGTTCGTGATTAACATATAGGGTACTTTTATCTTGCCTCGGTGGCGTTGTTATATGCGTTCGCGATATGACTACCGCTTTGTGATACCGGATTCGACTCCCGGGTCGGGTAGTGATTTTGAGCTTTTACGCAGTATCAGTCCGGACTCTGGAATTGGAGTTTGTGACCGATTTGGCGATAGGCTAGTCCGCTATGACATCATAGGACGGAACACATATTGCAAAAAGTGGGTGTCCTGGTTACTACCAGGACCTCTGCCTACCCTTTCGAGAATAAAGGCGTGATATTGTTTTTTTACTATTTATCCAGGTAGGTAATTTGAATTTTTAATCTTATTTTAAGTAAATGGCGCTGTGGATTGCTACAGTGATTTACGGATTTTTGTAGCGGGAAATCCTTCTCATTCGGGCAAAGCCGGTAGCAACAACTAGTAATATATTCCTAAAAGTATATTGTCAATTTCTTAACAACACATTGAGAATACCTACATTCTGCAATAAAGGATTTCCATTTCTATAAAGCAATCGGTATATAAAGTAGAATACCATCGGACAATTGCTGAGGGAAGCTCATTACTAATCCATGCAGATCACAGTATGACGTACGAGCTATTAGCACCGAGTGGAATAAACCACGAGGTCCTTCACATGCCCATTTGAAGTGGCGTCAATCTTCGAATCAACGCATCCTGAGTGCAGGTATAATTCGCAAATTAGACTAAACTATTCTTACAGTGGCGATAGCCTAGTTGGGTGTGGAACGGACTGCCAAGACGAATGTCCGCAGGTTCAAATCCCAAGGGCACATACCCCTGACTTTTCTAAAATGATGTGTGAATTTATCGTTCGCTTTAATGGTGAAGGATAACATCGTGAGGAAACCTGCACATCTGAGAAGTTTTCTATAGGAATTTCGAAGGTGTGTGAAGTCTACCAATCCGCACTAGGCCAGCGTGGTGGACTAAGGCCTAATCACTCTCAGTAGTAGAGGAGGCCCGTGTTCAGCAGCGGGCAAGTATATAATACAGGGCTGATATGATTATTATTATTATTCTTACACAAGGTTTGATGGCATCGATATATATGTACTACGTACAAGACCTGGCGTGCCGTACACGCATTGTGTTCGAATCAACTGTACTGCAATCCGTACACCTGACTAATATGATTTCAACATTGACAGCGTGTGTCAGTGTGGTTATGTACGGAGTGGCGCTTATTATATAAGAACTCGAGTCTAAGTGTAAACTTGGATGTGAATACAAAATATTAATCAAATAATTAAAATTATTTGTTGTTCAAGTGAATAAATCGGTTATAACAGTGACGTTTCGATTGCCATTTTAGTTCAGATTTTGAACAAATAGTTTATATGGACGTTCGTGTCTATAGAATATACGTCAATGTTTTGGTGGGAATTTAAGATCTTTTTTTGCTGTGGACACAGACCTTCCCTCGAGAAAAGGGCCTCAAATATTGAGTATTCGTTCTATACATTTTCGGTGCAAGATTTATTGCGGGAATATGCAAAGATTTACAAATAATTAATTAAAAAAAAAAAACAATTTAGGTGTCTTATAAAATTTAAAATTACAAAAATATTTCTTAACAAATTTTCTATTTAACAGCATTGGTGGCAAATTAACATGATGTGCACTTTAGGTAGAGATACACGGAATTTATAAGTTTAGTGGCATATTATTGTGAAATTAATGACACAATATCCATTATACAAAATTTAATACTACCAAAATTAATATAATTTTATTGTCTTTTATAGCAATGTCCAAGCAACAGTTTCAGAGTAAACCACTCAAACAATAACCTCTTCAGCTTAAATACGGAATAACATTTCTATATTTATAAAGTCCAGACGTTTACGTTCATAACATTTCAAACGACAAAACAAACGCGACCGGAAAATAACTTCAAGAGAAATAAATATACACTTAAAAGACAAACCACTCGACTAGCAATATAACTTGGCAATAACAAAGCCTCAAGTGTTATTAAAGAACAATAAAACCGCTTCCAGACTCAAAGCAATCACTGTTTTATTTAAAAAAAACAATGAAGTCTGTACGTCGCTTTGGTAAAATATTAAAATGATGGTTATTTCATTTGAAATGTTTCATTTGCGCCGATAGAGACTGATTGTAATTCTTTTACGTAAAAAATCTAACTGCCGCAGTTTGCGACGTCGATTAATTTTAATGATCATTTTATTTTGATTATTCTTTAAAGGTCAGTGAGTTTAATATTATAATATTAGCCCTGTATTATATATTGTCCCACTGTTGGGCACGAGCCTCTACTACTGGAAGGAATCAGGGAGTTTAAAATCTTAAAAATCCTCACTTTATATTATCAGCATGTCTTTTTTTATACTTACTTGGGAAAGTAACCCCACTACACCTGATGGTAAGTGTAGTAGGATGCAATAGAATGTCGACTGACAAGAGACGATTACCCCTCGGCAGTCGACACAATTATGTCGGTCTGTTGGAACCAGATTTACACAGGTTAATCCCAGAACACGACACACTTACGTGGGCCACTATGGCATGATTACCACACGGCAGTCGCTGAGTCGACACAATTATGTCGGTCTTTTGGAACCACATTTACACAGGCTGATACCAGAACGCCACTGCCGCTATGGCGGGTTTTAACACTATGTACGGTGGTCGCTATCCAGGCGGGTATGAAATATATCCTAACACGAACATTTCATAAAATATTAGGCGTTAATTTGCTTTAGATGTGAAAATAATGATCTAAATAACTACCTAAGGATCATTACAGTGACCTCCCAAGTACGGCGGTAAGTTAGATGGGCACAATTTTAGTATTTTGGTCACAGAATTTGGCATATTTTTACGACTAGCAGCCTGCCTAACGTCGATCCCTTTAGAGAGAAGACTGATTGTATTTCCTATGCTTCATAAGTCTCCTTTTACGTATCAGTCGAAGGTACGCGGTGACATGCATTGAAATTGTGATTAAAAGGTATTAATCATTTTTTGAAAATTTACCACAGTGCTAACGGCCTACTTGCTTTACTGCCTACACTATATGGAATACATTCGAGTGCTACAATGTAAACCTAAGCCTAGGTACTAGTTCTATGAGCTCGGGGTTTATATTTCGTAGCCGATCCCATAACCCGCCCTATTTCCCCATCAGCTATATTCTTTCTAAAAAAAAGCAATTCACAAATAGCTTTAAAAACGCTTTATAAGCAAATTCGTCCAATTTAATGGAATTACGATCAAAATTAGCGATAATCCGAAAGGGATGGCGGTAATGAATATATAACGCGATTAAACAGTGATGGTTACTTTGTTACGTGATGAAATAGCTGCAGTATAACGCTATATTGGAAAATTACGTTTTTAAACGGTCAATTTCATTTAATTTTAGACTAGCTTTTGATTGCGGGTGCGCCCGCGTGCAGTTTTTTCAGGATAAAAACTAGGCTATAGTACTGAGGAGTAATGTAGCTTCCTATTAGTAGAGAAAATTTCAAAATCGGTTTAGTAGTTTTCGAGATTTGTGCGTTCCAACAAACAAACTCTTTAGCTTTATATATTAGTATAGATTGAAGGAAACATTATTTGCACGCATTACCGGCACAAACTAAACATTATAATCTTATATTTAGAAGAAATATTTTAAATAGAACAAAAATGTATACTTTGTATTAGCAACATGCTAATACTAATGACAAATTCAAAGGTTACTAATTTTTTTTTATTTGTTTGGAAGTACTAACCTCCAAAACAAATAGGTGGTTTTATAAAACAATAATACAAATACAAAACAAATCTTACCAAATACTTTTATGAAATAATTACTTAAAAAAGTTAAAAACAAAAAGAAAAACATATAAGTCGATTTACATATACGTTGCGCATACCTGCGTCATTAGACACAATTATAATAATTACATGTATTATAAATAATTGTTGTCATTACCAGCATGTATAAGATTGTTAGCAATTAATTGCATTGGAAGTCTTGATCGTTATATATCTCCGACTATTTAATATACGTGTAGACTATTCTTCACACCACTACTGCAACTTCTGTAAGCTAATAACCATGGCACGTCATCCTTAGGGTTTCACACCTCATAAGGAAACTTTATTTCATGATTCTAGGCCAACGAAAAGGACCCTTAGGTTTTTGATTACCTTGTAAAATCAGGAAATATTAAACATACATGGCCATATTTTTTGATCGCGTTAACAAGTCTGGTTCTTTACAGCTAAAAGTAATATGGACCTGAGTATTTGATATTTCTTGACTGCCTCGGAAAGCACGAAAAGACGTTGATCCTGCGCCTGTTCTCTCTCCGGTCATGTCGGATTGCTGTCTCACCTGACTATGAAAATGAAGGTACATAGAGTGTACTTGTGTATTGCGCACACATTTGTGCACTATAATATATCCTGCGTACCTGGCTGATCTCCGTTGAGATTAGCTGCCGTGGCCGAAAATCGGCTAAGAGGGATTAATTCATTAATTTCAATTCTTAACACACACAGACGGATAAATATTCCTATAAACGTTCCTTTTGAGATACAGAACCCTATCAACATGAAACCTACAAATCTATAGCAACCTTTTTGCTCACGCGACATGGCGTACTTAAGCAAAGTTAAAATCCAGCAATGACGACCTATCCACCTCACCCTCCAAAGCCTCATCTATTTACGGTGATGGACGTATCCTGCTTGTCCTAATTCGAGCGGCCTTGCGGTTCGATGCACCAGATTGCCACATCCTCTATATGTCACTTATCTACAATGTAACACCCTCTACGCGTCAATTGGATAAACGTAGTGCATCACGGCACCTTTGATCTCGTGTAAATCATGAATCTTGATAGCAGACGCCTCTTACTTCTTAATGTATATTTCATTGCTCGTTGAATGAAATGGTGTCAAACATTTTTTTGGTTTTCTGTTTTGTTTTTGTATCTACTGATAATCTAGCTTTGTATTATATACGCACTGAGCGCTGGCCTCTTCTACTGAGAGGGTGTTAGGCTTTATTCCAAAATGCTCTAATGCAGATTGCTAGATTTCATATACCGGCAAAATTCTTCTTTGAAAAATTCTCAGATGTGAATTTCCTCACGAAGTTAAAAGCGAACGATAATTGATAGACAACATAGTACACCTTGTATATTATTGTATATGTCGCCGCAGCACCTTGTTGTCGTAATTAATTAATTTCTACGAGTCGATTAGAGACCATTAAAATCATTATGAAAAATAACAAGAGTTGATTTGAGCTTTAAGTTCAATTCAATTCAACTTTTAGATTGTGGCTCCATCGTTGGCAGACGATGATTTTGCCAATGTCAAAGTTGAAAGTAGGAAAAGTTACGGTAAATTTTTATGGGTCTAATATTATCTATAACAACAAGAGTTGATTTGGGCATTAAGTTGCCTTGTGTGATTGTTTTGATTGTCAAAAGTGACTGCTGTCGGAAGCGTTGAATTGGTGAATTTCCGGAGCAATAGCGGCGCCATTTATCCTTACATCGACGAAGTATTAGAAAAAGAGGAATGTCGACAATTGTTAACATAAGGACCGGCCGAACGACGAAAGTGCAGTCTTGTTTCGACGCCCGAACCGATCTGATTGTGTATTCCGCTTGTGTGTAGGTTTTTAAAATACTTAATAATTTTCCATTTGTTTCTATTATGGAAAGCATTAAAGTTAAATAAACGAATGATTAATTAAATCGAGTGAGCGTCCTCTGGAATCTGCCGCCCCTAAGAGGCTGCCGCCCATAGACCGCGGCCTTTATCGCCTATTTACAAATCCAGGACTGCTATTTTTGTAATGCTGATTTCTAGTTTCTTTCTTTCTTTAAAACACTCTTGCCTCGAAAAATGACTTAATACCTTACTAGTCGACGTAAACTATGATCAATTCAAACAAATGATGCATTACAAATACGAGTAGCACAGCCGACCGGCACCGGACGTTGTTACTCCTTTTGCGATACGACCGCCATAAAACAAGCCTTAGTCGTGTTTATTTGGACTGTAATTTAACATAATTGTGCCATTAATCTATAAATGGTGTAAGGTTAATTTGTTTCTTTTTACGCAGTCTTAGCGGCAATAGTTAGGAATGGAAAGAGACGAAGGTCCGCTGGATCAAACCCAAGTTATATCTGACTATTTCCAATTATCGTTCTTTTTACCTTGAGCAAAAACATCTTGAAGAAACCTACATACATTATTCTACAAATTGGAAGATATTTAAAGACTATCCCGCCAGAAAGGTTAAAAAGACTATCCCGCTCTCACACCCGCCAACACAACTCCTGTGGATAGGCAGTTGCATTTTATGACACTGAGCGGTGAAGCTCGCAGTCTCTGGGATAACTAATCAGTCTTAACCCGCCACATAATTAATCAAATTACTAAGGTATGTGAAGTCTGCTAACTCATACCTAGCTGGTAGCATAGAGGACTAAGTCCTAAACCCTCTTAACAATAAAGAAAGCTTTGGCTGTTGGTAGGATATATTTTATATCCGCCTGGATAGCGATCACCGAGCACAAGGTGTTAAAATCTGCCATTGTTCCATAAGGGAGTCACGTTCCCGGATCAGCCTGTGTATATCTTGTTCCAACAGGCCGGCATAATTGTGTCGTCTGCCGTGGGGTAATCATCTCTCGTCAGTCGACATTCTATTGGACCCCACTCCACTTCAGCATCCCACATCAGGTGCAGTAGATTCGCTTTACCGAGCATTTATACATAAAATAAAATACTAAAGACGGCACATGGCCCGCAGTGGTATATAACTCAGGGCTGATACTGTTATTACCATGCTCCGTCTGTATGTTCTTTTGTATGTGAATAAGTTCTTTGTTGATTGAGATCGAGGCATGCGTTATGTTACAATAAGCAAGTTGTGACTCTTATAGCGAAATAGGACAAGGATGCGTGAATGAGAAGAGTTCTGCTGATAAGCGACTACCTTTAACTTATAATAACATATATAGTCATATAGTCAGTAGAGACTATTCCGTCTACAGGGGTATATCCGTGTTTTTGCAATTACGAGTGCTCTAATCAAAAGACAGCTTTGTAAAAAGAGTTAAAAATCTCCTATTTACCTATTTTGCTACCAAATCCATTAGAACGCCTGTAATTGCAAAGAGATGGATTTACCTCCGTGGACGATATAGGCCGCTCTGACTAAGAAATATATCGTATCAAACTTTCCCTTAAAATGCAATGTTGTGTCATCTTTATGACGTTGTCCAGGGACTAAAGCATTTATTTTTACTGAATTTTATTTTTCGACAATCACGTCCTTTAATATATCAGTTCGCGACGAAATTAAATAACTTGTATAAATCAATTGGTGTGTGCGAATTCTCACGTCACGATTTCTTTTTCATGTACTGAAGTGAGTTTTCCGGGTGGTTCTCCCAAGGTATTTGTTTAGTTTTTGTTATATTTGCTTTTATTTATTCCTTATTCCGGCTGTTTGATATGTTCTTCGTAGGGGAAGTGCAATTACTGTCAGCCAGATAGCGGTTATGACCGCCTAGGGGCCGTTCAAGTATGTAACGCAATTTTTGAAGATATTTTAACCGCCACCCCATGTAACGCACCGTAACATTTTCGTGTATGCCCCCCCCCCCCCCTTCCAAAAGTTACGTAACTCTGAAGTAACAATTTTTTTTCTAATATTCACAACTCACAATACCGGAAAGTCGCTAAAATACCTTTGTTATTGTTATAAAATAAAAAAAAACAATGTTATATGATGCGTTGTACGAACCCCCAACCCCTCCAAATTACGTTATATAATACTTGAACGGCCTCCTAGGTTACTGGGAGATGGTAGACATCGGTAGACCGCTGGGCTGATTCTTCCTCAGTTCACTACTATACTGACATGTCGATAGTAATATAGACTCTACTTGCATCAGAGGTTTTCAAACATTTTTTTCTCATAAACCCCCTTAAATTTTTGCTGGTTTAGATGGACCACTTTTTTTAGTTATCGCAGAAAAGTGCATTTAAATTACCGCCCAGCCATCACGAGGATTATGTTGGGATCATTATCTGCCTACATTGATGGGTGAAGTCAAGCCAACATTTTAGTTATTTACTCTCAAACCAAATACATTTTTGTGGATCTCCGCTTACGAATTGTGGACTCAATTTTTTGATCACACCAACGTGGACTCCCATCAAGGCGCCTGTGACCTCCTGGGTGTCCACCTGGACCTCTGGGAATCAATGGCTTACATTGACTAGCCACGAAAGTGTCATTTAAAAGCAACCTTTAATACTACCCAATATTGAGCTAATCTCCACCACTGAGTTTTAACCAACCCCCACTTACACCAATAGTCGTTACGTGTTTCCAGAAACTTCTGAAGACGAGGTCACACAAACTACATTTAATACGATATTTACGTGAATTACACTTCTTTATGCCATCAACATAATGGGTTTTTTATAAAGGCAATAATGCCTTAAAAGCCTCCCATAAACACGCGATGTCATGTGCTGGAGGAATGTTGGATGTCTATTATATATAGACTTTTAACCAGATATTTAAAATTAATGTCGGAATATACGAGAGGGGTAGGCAAAATAAGTCACAGCGCAGACTCTGAGGAACAAGACATTGAACCATGACCAAACTGAGTTGAAATTGCATCAGCAACTTCCACAACTGACAGTTTCCTAATAGTGGAATGTGTCTCGACAAGTTCACAACGTCTACGCTATGCCTTATTAGTGATACATTTTACTTGAATACATAATAATTGTACTTCAATCAGTCACATACATTCTAACATAATAATTAAATCTAAAGTATTAATTAGGAGGGATTTCGCTAACACCATCGAAAACTAATATAAACAGATTACGTTTACCCACAGGGTTGAACCCGCACCTCTGGCTCTGGTCTCCGAAATCTTAATCAATCTTAATATCGTAACCACGATAATATCGTACCGACATATCGTTACGATATTGTCGAACACCGAACAACGAAATATTTTCATATGACCACGCACAACAGCCCGACCTACTACGGGCTAAGTGCGGAAAAAGGAGCCTCAACTTAGAACATAGAACCATACAGCAAACCGAACCGTATCAAGAACATGGTGTTTACGACTCGCACAATTATATTCCAGCATTATGTCAGATTTATGTGAAGTTCAGTTATGTCTACTTCATAAAATTACCCTGTATATACTCCATATACACAATATACGTCAATCCCAATAAATCCACGTCACATGTCATTAGCAATGTTTCGGAAATGACTCGGCTGTCGTAAATCTAACGTCTGTTGTCTATGTCTGATGCCAGATGAATCCCGCCCGCTCTATAAATTTATACGTGATGACATGAGCCAGAGGAGACAGGGGAATAAAGGGGATATAGATTTTATGTCACTTCTTGCAGTTACAAATTCTTATTCAAATTCATGTCTACATTTACAAAAATTTACTCAAAAGGTAACAAATATTTGAATAATTCTTCACATAATAATTTTGTGTAAAATGTTAACTGTTGAAGCGGCATGCAAAAGGTGATTAGTTGCCAGTTGCTTCAACTAAATTGCTGTGTTTAGCAATCTTTGCTACTGTATGGAAAACTTAATATGGACAGCTTGTTGTTGCTTTTGTGCCCTTTATCTGACGCGACAGTTACAAGCATCGAGTTTGTATTGTATTTGAGTTTAGAAAAATGACGTCTTCTCTAATGGAAATTGGTTTTTAGATAGGAGGAAAAATAATATTATCTTTATTCTTATCAACTAATTCCAAATAATTTAATGAAATTGAGAACCAGGAAAACATTAATTTGAGATAAGAGATTGTAAATTCTATTGTTTATTAACAGTTTTACGTCATAGATTTTTTTATGAAGTAATTTTTTAATGAATCTTACGTAACTCCTAATACGCTTACGTATTGTTGATTGCCAAATAATACCTATTGCTACTTCATATTATTAAAATTGTTATTGTTTTTGCCTCACAGATAACTAATATTTCATGGATTCAATAAATCATTCTATTTAATATAAATAAAGGTAAAATAAAGTCCAAATTGTTGTTCTAAAAGCCTTTGATGCACTTTAAATATATTTGGCAGCTGTTTTATTTTTACCCAAACTTTTTGTACAACATTGAGTGTTGTCAACACACGTTGGCCCACTAATTTGATGGCGGCAGTCATGCGATGTTTATTTTTAGCTCATTTTGAACTACTTATTTTTGAAGGCAAAAAGTTAAACGAAACGTGCAACTAAAATTACGTTTGTAATTTTTGGGAATACTTTTGTATAGATTTTTTACTTTGATAATTCGCGAATAAGTACAATTTTGACGTTAAGTGAATACGTGTTATAAATACTAAGAAAAACAGTGATAAATCTATAGCCATAAAATCAAATACGTGCATCTTTTTATTACTACTTTACATACGATATAAGCGGCGATAGCCTAGTTGGATGAGAACGGACTGCCAAGACGAATGTCCGCAGGTTCAAATCCAAAGGGCACACACCTTTGACTTTTCTAAAAAATCATGTGTGTATTATTTGTGAATTTATCGCTCGCTTTAACGGTGAAGGAAAACATCGTGGGGAAACCTGCACATCTGAGAAGTTCTCTTTAGGAATTTCGAAGGTGTGTGAAGTCTACCAATCCGCACTAGGCCAGCGTGGTGGACTAAGGCCTAATCCCTCTCAGTAGTAGAGGCCCGTGCTCAGCAGTGGACAAGTATGTAATACAGGGCTGATATTATTATTATATTACATACGCTAACAATCTGATACATCTTTATCTTTGATGTCTCGTACTCTCCCAGTAACCGTTTTGAACCGAAGTTCGTAACCTGTTAGTGGGTTGCAACAGCATGGTCGTTTAATTTTCAAGAGTTGCGAGCACTGAAACGCTCACCTAAAAATCTGGTGTGTTTGTATAAACCGGCCTTTGCCAGGCTAACATACAGTTAAGTTAAAAAAAAATCGGATACATTTAGGTACATATTGCCTTAGCATTCTAACAGCCGATTCATAAATCTTCAAAAATTGCGTTACGTAATACTTGGACGGCCCCTTAGTAACTTTTTGACACCAGCCGAAATACCTTTTCCAGTATACAATTTCAGGGTGTTTCATTCTAAATAATTCCGTTTAGTTCTCAACAGTGTTCTGGCTCTTCGACCTCATGTCCCAGACAATACAGCCTTGGTAGAAAGGTCATTATTATGACTATTTACAGACAATTATGCACCTTATTTACACAGATATTGCAAATAAACGGTTATTCCATAGTGTCGCGTCTGGCAGACAAAGGCTATTATAAATATTTGTCTGACCCATAATGTTTATTTCTGGAAAATGGGGCATGTCGATATGATAAATTCGTTCGTTAAAACTCATGCCGTAAAATGAAACGGAAAAATATTGTACCGAGAGATGCTAGTGAGTGAAAACTACGGGCAGTAGGATATATACCCGGAAAGCGAACAACCGTACACAAGATGTAAAACACTTATGGTAAAACCTACTGGTATTGGCATATTTATATAAATTAGGATAACGAAGGAACTGGATGACATGATCCGCCATAATTGCCCGAGTAAGTGCGTTCCGGGATCAGCCTGTGTATATCTAGTTCCAAAGACGCCGATATAATTGTATCGCCTGGAGAGAGGTGAGCACTGATGATCTTACATCAGTCGACAATATTGGGACCTTACCGCTTACCATCAGGTGCAGTGGCATCTGACGTGTCCGTACAAAAAACAATATTTTATACTGGACTGGTCCATAGTGATTTTGGATATATGTTGGAAACTTCGCCAAAGTAACACCATAAAAACAAATCATGTTTTTTCAAAAGGTATGCTTAGATAAATAACATACGCCGGCATAATGCTGACGACCGTCACATCGATGCTCTTGGTCGCTATCATATTCCGACTACACTACCTACCATGTTCTAATCAGGCAACAAGCCACGTTATTTTATTATTTCATCTCGCAACTCAAAAGACAGACGGCCGGTCTTAAATATAAATCAAATCCTTTCTGAAGCGTCATTGAAAAAGTTATGCCCGAGTCCACATTGGAATCGCCATCAGGAACAGTGTTGTCACGTCGCCGGGACAAAAACTGACAATATCAACGGACTTAACACTTTATTTGTATAAAAACAGAATCCTTTATCCGTTGTAGTGTCAATCACTCGCTCGCTGCGCCAAACGCGTACCATTTCTGTCTTATTAACGCCTTACAAAACTGATTTATGTTTATTGAATTATTAATAAACTTTGGCCTTTATATAATTCTTAAGACATATAATCATATGACTATATGGCGGTGGTGGAGTAGATACTTGTTTATTTGTTAAGAAATTGTCTATTTCTTATATGAAAAGAAATGCTCAGACGCAGCTCGGAGTCGGGAAGTTGGCAGTGATACCCCGTGCCTTGGAAAGCACGTAAAGCCGTTGGTATTGCGCCTGATCTCTCTCCGGTTATGTCGGATTGCCGTCTCACCGGACTATGAGAGTGAAGGAACAGAGAGTGCACCCGTGTATTGCACACACTTGTGCACTATAATATCTCCTGCGTACCTAGCTGATCTCCGTTGAGCTTAGCCGCCATGAGCGGGATTCATTTATTTCTTATTTCATATTTGAATGTTTTTGTGTTACCTGATGAATATATATTTAATATACTCAGTTTCTTATCAAATAAGATGCAAAATCAATGAACTAGGTGATTTGTAACTCTGCCAACCGCTTCGAGGATGTAAGCGTGAGCATATTAATCCCCAGTTACATCATACCCGCACAGGAAAAGTCAGTTAAAATTATATGATTTTACGGATCCCGCATGTCGATTCTATTACGGCAAAAGCCGTTCGTCATGCGCCGCCCGATATGGGAACAAAGGGGATTGTACACATATTTAAAGAAGTAATTAGAAAACGAATGATTCGAATGTAGTATAGACTTGAATGAAGAAATTTAACGTAACTTTTAGTGTTGAGTATTGAGATTTGAGATTATTTAGGATAGTGGTCAGGATTTTTTTATAGAAGGCTAAGGAATTCCTACTTAAACAGCCTTTTTGGGATATAAACACAATTTTGAAAAGTCTATATTCTGGAAACTAAAGTCCTACGAAAATCAATTCAGCCTTTACGGTTGTTATTGTGGACAAACAGGAAATTATGGTAATTTCAATTTTAAATGAAATTTAAAAAAATTTAATTTCACCTTTTTATAGATTAAAATAAATAAAAAAAGCACTTCTAAAAATGATACGGAACATAAAAAATAAACTATTATTGAAGTGTTTATAGCTTTGACAAAAACTCAAAAATCTCCGATATGACTCCCAAAGCGAAAATTACGTGAAATAATATTATTTACACACATTCCCCTACTTTTTACTGACACAATCACGTACCCTATCGGAATGTGCCCTGGACACTTTAAAACCGACCTTACCACAATAAAATACGGTACAATTGAAAGGTAAAATGAACTTTGTAAAGCACATCCATCAATTTATACAACATTCAAAGCAAAATAACCCTTATTACAACGGTTTAAAGTTTGTTCACCCGTTAGTAGTACTTGCGAACTCCGTTCATTGTGTCGGGGACGCCAAAGGATCCCCCCTCGTTAATATTGTGTTATTTTGATTGGCACCACGTGTATTATGACATTCCAACTTATGAAGGTTTGTGAAGAGGTTCGTAATAAACTCATTAAAACTGCTAAATAGATCTATATCACTGACATTGATATAATATTTAAAAAAATATATCTTTAACTTTTTTTTAGTAAGTCTATCTAGATAGTTTAAGTGCATAAATAATGTTACCAAAATAATAAATCATTTGATAGAGCTAACCTGTCACCATATAGGACATAATCCAGGACAACTTTCCCTATTAAGTCTAAAGTGTGATAAAAAGCTTTACAGTCGATAAAAGGATGACTTAAGGTGCGTCTCCAACACTGATGTATATGATCTCCATCTAAGTTAAGTCTAAAGACAACATTAAAGAAGGCTCTATCATCTATATACAATGACACTACTCATGGGTTACATGTTCGGGCAAATGTTTCATACCTCACGACCCATAAAACCTATGTCAAATCAGCGAACTCACACATACGCATAGTTGCAAGCGTGGACGTCTCCCAAACACAGAACGTAAGATTTTTAAAATTCCATTTTTAAATTAATCGACTCATCACGCGTGTCATTCTGGCGAACAGATGTCACCGTCCACACTACGCGTAACGTAACTCGTAACCTAACTCAATGTTTAGCCGTATCTATTAGTTCGCGGTGAAACACGATATAACATAAATACGCACACATATAAACAAACTAGCTTTTGCCCGCGGCTCCGCCCGCGTTATAAAGTTTTTCAGGCTAAAGTTTTCCGTTATAATAGATTCCCGGGAGCCTATGTTCTTCCCAGGGTTTCAAACTGTCTCCATACCAAATTTCATCTTAATATGTTGGGTAGTTTTTGAGTTTAACACGTTCAGGCAGACAGATGCAGCGGGGAACTTTGTTTTATAATATATTTTTTAGAACTTTTTAAGAGGAACGATCCCGTCATACATCATTGTTGCATAACTTTAACCGTTTACGCAGCGCAGGCAACGCAAGCTCTCAAAACTAATAATTTTCCCCGTATTTGCAACATGTTTCTTTACTGCTCCGCTCCTATTGGTCATAGCATGATGATATATAGCCTATAGCACTCCACGAACAAAGGGCTATCCAACGCAAAAAGAATTTTTCAGTTTGGACCGGTAGTTCCTGAGATTAGCCATTACTGCTCCGCTCCTATTGGGTATAGCGTGATGATATATACCCTATAACACTTCACGAACAAAGAGCTATCCAACGCAAAAATAATTTTTCAGTTTGGACCGGTAGTTCCTGAGATTATCCATTACTGCTCCGCTCCTATTGGGTATAGCGTGATGATATATAGCCTATAGCACTCCACGAACAAAGGGCTATCCAACGCAAAAAGAATTTTTCAGTTTGGACCGGTAGTTCCTGAGATTAGCCATTACTGCCCCGCTCCTATTGGGTATAGCGTGATGATATATAGCCTATAGCACTCCACGAACAAAGGGCTATCCAACGTAAAAAGAATTTTTCGGTTTGGACCGGTAGTTCCTGAGATTAGCGCGTTCAAACAAACAAACAAACAAACAAACAAACAAACAAACTCTTCAGCTTTATATAATAGTATAGATATACATAATAGGTAGATGTTGCGCATGCTCGGGCTCTTTTCGGCGTACGGTTATGTCTGAATGCAGTATTATGTGAGTGAAATTGCGTAGTGAAGTTGTCAAATGGGACATTTCCCAGAACTGCGTAAAACGACTTTGAAAATGAAGTGTTAGTATTGATTTTCACCGCTTAGCTCTTTCGCACATGTATGGTGGATACGCGCCTTTACTTGCTACTTGTAATAAGCGAAGCGTGAAGAAGCAATTAAGCACGCCGACATAATTACAGCGACCGTTAAGACGTTCACGTCTCTTGTTAGTTGACATTCGTTTTGGATGACGCAGACTTAACGAACCGTCAGCAGAATGCCTAGAATTTGAAAATGGACTTAATTTATTTATAATACAGTCCATTATATAGTTATTATAGTTCTGTCATTTGAATTTCGAAGAACATGCCGATGCATTAAGAACTGTTTAAAATAATATATATGTGAATGGTCGTAGGGTTCGTGAATTTTGAATTTCGAATCAGCGTGCCCATGCATTAAATGCATTGTATAAATATGCATTCTATTTCGCTAAATTTAAGTGCGTTTTTTAATACAATTTCAGTCGATTTGCTGCTATATTATAAAATCTGCTTCTATTGATAGCATGCATCAATACATTTTAAACAAAAATATATTTGTACGCCTCGTTACCATTGTTAGAAAAAGTTTTTAGTTAAGAACAGTAATATTTATTGGTAAGAAAGATATAAAAAAGGCGTCAAATATTATATGGCGTTCCTCCAGGAGTTTACTACGGAAATTATATTTTTGCCAGAGTACGTAAAATGGAACGGCGGCGGCTTGCAAAAATTGAATTTTACGACTATATTCCATTATAATAATATAGGGCAACGAACTTACAGTAAACGCTTAGCTATGGAGTCAATATTTTAGAAATTACCTCCTCCAAAATATATATAATTTTATTAGAAATTCTTAAATCGGAAACATTGTGATAGATTACCTATCAAATATACTTTTTGTATTCTTATAATATAACTTAATAAAAGAGCAATATACGTTTGATTTGCCGCCATTTTTAATAAACGATCCTAAATAGCTTTTTTCGAGGTATTTCAAAATTGGACCAATCAGAACGAAGATTTTTTGACACGCTTACAAATGCGTAATTTGATTGGCTCATTCTCGAAATCGGATTGAAGATTGAGATTGCGATCATTTATTAGAAATAGCTGTTAGAATAATACAAAAATAAACGCGTAATTTTTTTTTACTTTTTAATGTTATTTTTTGATTAGTACAGCGTATTCAGTTATATTTATCAAGAAAATATGAACAAACACCAAACAGCAATTTCTTATCCAACAAGGAAAATATTTCGCGGCTGTACAGACGTTTCCTTTGCCAGTTGGAGTAAATATTTTTTGAATTAGAGATGTTCCCGACAGGACGAAACTGGCTTAAGGCGTGGGTCGATAGAATAGCAAAAACACGCCCCGGGGTCTGATTGTACCGGAAACCAGAAGTGAGATGTCTTCGCCTACGAGTTAGCTAGTTAGGATTTTCGCTACGGTAAAAATAACTTTCGCATGGTTTTATTGAAGGGGGTCGCCCGGGGCCCTTCTGTCCCTTTGTGATTTCCATGCACTCTGTAACAAAAAATATTAGTATTAGTTGTGAAACCTAGAACGTCGAACTAATACAAAACGAAAAATGTATGGAAATAACATATCCCAGCTATAAACGTAATCAATTGGATATGCCATTCGTGTACTTTTTATTAATATTAACAATGGTAAAAACGCGTCCTTCTACAGTTCCTGGGCAGTCGTTGGTTAGTAAAAGCGCTTGTTATAATTATATTAATATCAGACACACATATCACGCATTTATCCCCGAAGGGGTATGTAGAGACGCAACAAACGTCCACTTCTCGCCAAGAGTGTTCCGTCCCATGATGTGATAAGGGGCGGGCCTATCGCCATATTGGGCACAAATTCCAGACACCGGGCTGATACTGAACAGAAAAACCCAAATATCACTTTGCCCGACCCGGAATTCGAACTCAGGACATCAGATCGCTGCCGTACCGCACATGCAGTACAACGCCACCGAGGCAGTAATACCAGCCTTGTGTTATATACTATCCCACTGCTGCACGGGCCTCCTTTACTTCTAACAGGGATTAGAGCTTAGTCCACTACGCTGGCCCAGCGCAAATTGGTAGACTTCACACACCCTCAAAATTCCTATAGAGAACTTCTTAGATGTGCAGAAATCACTGGTTACTAACATTGTAAAAAGAAGCATCTACATAACATTTTAAAATGATTGCTACCAAACAGGATCTGTAATGTGAACTCTCCGAGTAATCAGGAGATGCTAATTGCAGTTACACGCTCCGGGATCCTGTATTAACACGTGAGCAAGGCTGATTCACGGCGTGGCTTTTATCCTGGTAAAAAGTGCACGTAATGTAACCATTATATGGGTATATACATACTTACATATCGCACTCTTAATAAAATAATGACCTATTTCAAAATTGTTAATTTGTGGCAGTCGTCGGAAAACAAATTTTTGTTTGCTACCTTTTTTGCTTTAAAATTGAGCTTATTAAAGATAGATAAAAAATGAAACCTATAGCATGAAAAAAAAGGAAAAAACTAAAAGGTCGCCAACAGGAATTGGTTATTTGCCGATTACCAAAAATTGGCAATTTTGAAATGGGTCATTATTTTATTAAGAGTGCGATGTATACTAGCGGTCACAGCCGCGTTCAGCTATTTTTAATTATTATTTGTAATTAAGGTACATTGTGTTTGTTTATGTTGCTACTGAGACTATGAAATCGTTTTTCATTCTTACTTTTGCTAGAGGTAGGATATATTTTATATCCGCTCGGCGACCACCGTACACAAGGTGTTAAAACCCGCTGTAGTGGCTGTTTTCAATTATAATATACAAAATTTCTAAAGACTACTAAATATTGTTTTAGACTACATTAGATTTCCATACTTCCATACATGTACTGATACGACAGTTTTTTACGCTTCTGTTTGTTACGCTTTCATGAATGAACCACTGAACCGACTTCGATGAAATTTAGTGTAGATATCACTCAGAAATTTCATCGAATTCTACCAAATTTGAGAACCCGGGAAGGGCATTTCGGAAACACTTTTTGTGGCCGACTTAGCGAGCAAAAAGGTTTAAGAAGAGCTTTATTTATTATTAAGAATTGTAAACATAATTCACTTACTGAGAAACAATGTTTAAAACTAAGATTAATATTTACAGCGCAACAAGGTACGTAAAATAAAAAACGAAACAGAGATAATAACAAAAATGTGGGTAAATAAATAATAATTAATTAAAACCTAGTAATATTAGTCTAAAAAGTAAACTAACTCCTATAAATAACAGCTATAAAAACTCCAAAAACATATTTACGAGTAAACATCTCTTTTTATTACAAATCTCAATCCCGAAAGGATTAACTTGACACCTGCCTCAGAGATCAAATCTAAAAACGTTTGATAAAACCTAAAGCAAAAACTGCGTTTATCTACAAACTATCTGACAGTTAATAATAATCCGTGTTTTCATTCCTCAAGGTTTATTTTTAATCGACGTTAAAATTTGCGAGATGTTTCTTTTAAATCCGTCTTGAGATGTATTTGATTGCACTGTCACCTTCAAGTTCGGTCGGGCGTGCTACGGAAAGCGAAGGGTTCCTGATATAGTTGGTATTAAAATTAAAGGTTTAAATTAGTATAAAAACTAAGTCACCTTCAAACATTACTTACAAATATGTCAAGTGCAATCTCACATGCAGGATTTGTTCAAGAACATTCAGAGTTCAAATTAGATACATCAGCTATGTGAAGACTCATCAATAACCATTCACAACAGTAGTCGCCATTGTCGTAAGCGACATGGGTTCATAAATTAAAATTAAGTCTAGTTGCATCGTAGCAGACTAGATACAGAAACTTTAGTATAAGCTTGGTATCAATACAAATACTTGACCAAATGGATAGCGACCATGGTACCCGTTTTGTGGTAGACTGACTAGTATAATGCTAACGACCGTCGGGGGATGCGATTTACCTCCTCTGTTGGCATTTTTTTTATATGCTATTAAATATAAAAGTAAATAGACAAACATTGACGAAAATAGGTTTATTAAATTGAAGTTTACTCTAAAAAAAGTAGCGCATTTGATTTCGTTTCTGTACTATATTTAGTGAAGGAAAAAAATGCTAAAGACCCAAAGAATACCTATTTTTTTATATTCTTTTTTGTTAAGGTTTATCAGTTACATCAAACACAATAGGGTCAATTGTAAAGCATAATAGATATATTTGTATTTTTCCTTGAATACAGTATAGGACTCTACATTCCTTACTTACTTATTACTGGTGGTAATACGGGAGGTCTCTCCTATGCCAGAGTCCGCCTGAGTAGATACCACCGCAATGTCTATTTCTGCGGCCAAGCAGCAGTGTGTAGTCACTGTTATGTTCAGGTTTGAAAAATATTGTAGCCAGTAACTACTGGACATAATAAGACTTACTACCTACCTCATATCGCAGGATGGCGAGCGCAGTGGAATACCAAACAATACTTTGTAATTAAAGATTTTGGGTGGTGTTTCTACTGTTTATGGGCGGTCGTATCGCTTACCATCAGGCGAACGGTAAGCTCGTCTCGCCATTCAAAACAACAAAAAAACGCCTTTGGATATACAATCCATACTTGTAAATGCTAAAGTAACTCTGTCTGTATGTATGTCTGTTACGCTTTCACGGCCAACCGATTTCGATAGTTTTAGACTCTAAGAAGGACAAAGGATACTTTTTATTCCGGGAAATATATACTGAGACATTCACCCGGCAAACTGTTTCACGTGGGCGAAACCACAGGCAAAAGTTATCACATATTTTTAATTTCATATAACGAAAACTCTGTTTAATATAACACTCTTTCTATGTGGGTAGGAAAAAAATATACGTACAAGAAATACCTCTTGTTACCGCACTTTTTGTGGGTGCCGCGAAGACAATGCTGTGACGTGCTTCGCAAAGAACATGGTGGCAAATAGTGTAAATCAAAATATTTTTAAAATAATTAAACAAAGCAAATTTTACTAATATATTAAATGCAAGAACGTGTGAAGATGTTTGGATAGTTGTTAGAGGGCGAGACCACTGAATGGATTAGGATTACGTACACAAAGAGACCATTTCTTAATTACCAAATAGCTTTTTTATCCTGAAAAAGTATATAATGGAACCTTTTATTCAACCTATCGCGCACGAAGCGGACAACACCTTACTTATCAATTAGTAATAATATCTAAACAAAACATACGAACTCTTTCGAAAATTATAGTTTTCACCATGAAAGTTCCGCTTTCACTAACATTCCGAGACAACGGAACCCTATCTGCCATCTCGCTTGCACCTATGTCTGTCTCTCTCTAGTACTAATGCCCGTCTATCCCACCATTTGATGACCGCGCACAATTTTCTTTTATCTCTTTGATGTTTAAAAGAAAAGTGTGTGTTTTAATGACGAACGAATGGCTGAGCGCTCCCCACTTTGTTACTTTTCTTTTTTTGGAGGGGAAATAAATGTCAATATAAAAAGATGGTGATTAATGTATAAGTTTGTTTTTTTAGGTAGTAATAACAATGATTGCTCGTAGCTTCACTTGTGTGAAAAATTTGGGACTTTAATTAATTTGTTAGTAGAAATCTAATAACAAATATTTATATTAGATGTTCATGTGTTGCTTGCGGCTTCGTCCACAAAGAATCTTTCCTCGGAGAAAAGTCTTACATTGAAATAAAACTATTTTCCGGATTTTATCACGGTTTTTGTATTATTATTTTCCCCCAACGCTTCGAAAACTTTGTAGCCTTGATGGTCGCGGAGGGGACTAGTCCCCCCCGTGACCGCGATGAAATCAAAAAGTCTTAACATATACTTTATCGAAAAATCGTAGAATATTTTATGGTCAATCAGTGTTCCAAATTTCATCCAAATCCATTCTATAGTTTTCTGTATTTCTAACAAAAATCCAAACATTTTCACAAACTGACATAAAAAAATTACTAGAATTATAATTAGTATATATAATAAAGTAAGAAAGATCAAATGTTTCTCAGCTACTTCCAGCAAGCCCATCCTTCTTAGACGTCACCCCACAATCCATCGTATAGCCATCCTCCCCATCCATCAAAATAACAACTTATTTATCATCACTTCAAGGAAAAGTATTATTATATTTTATACTAGCTTCCGCCCGCAGCTTCGCCCGCGTGGATTTTGGACTTCAAAAATGGAGCCGGTCGCGAACGTTCGAGAATGTTCGTTTTACGAAGCTACTCCCTAGGTGATTCGCTAGCGTCTAGGTGCCAAGCAAGCCGCCTGCCTGTGCGTTCGCGACCTTATATATATACAAAAATAATCCTTATAGCATGATTCAGTATTCACGCGTGATGGCTAATTATTAGCGTATTTCATGTATAACCTTGGTGTTTCTATACCGATTTCTATGATTCTTTTTTATGGAATATTTAATAATGTTAACTTTTTAATTAGGGATGACTGAGAGTGTTATAAACGTAAGAGTAGACAAATATAATGAGAAAGCTTCAAACTGCTAAGCTATCAGGAGTTACACGTGTTATTGTGAGTCAACCATAAAAGATAGACATATGCTGTCGTAGGATATTTTTACATAATTTTAAGGGAGAACATTTCCGTCATACATGATTTCTGTGTAGCTTTAACCATTAAGGTTGCACACGCGACGGAAGCTTAAAAAATGCAGTAACTTCTCCCGTTTTCCCAACATTTCCCTTCACTGCTCTGCTCCTATTAATTGTAGCATGATGAAAAGTATACTATAACCAGCACAGGAGTATGACAAATAATTGTACCAAGTTTCGTTAAAATCCGTCGAGTAGTTTTTGTTTCTATAACGGTTATACAGACAGACAGGCATCAGTATCGATCCCTAATCACCCCCTGATAGTTATTTTGGAAATATATTTCATGTACAGAATTGACTTCTCTACAGATTTATTATAAGTATAGATTTAGTCTTACTTATAAACTTATAGTAGCGTTAAGAGATGGTTAAGACTTGCTTAAATAATTGTCAAAAACATCACCGGTTCCTAAAAACCTTATTATTACAAGATGGCGTGTTTTGACTTACAGCTATCGAATAATTTGTGTTTTAACCAAGCATAGCTTCGAATCGAAATCTCGAAATCGAAATTTAAGACTAATAGTATCGTATAGTATAGCATAGTATAGTATAGTATAGTATAGCATAGTATAGTATAGTATAGTTATGTTTTATTTAAGATTTATTTCTATAAACGTTAGCGGCCAGATCTTACTTCCCACGAGTATTATCTGCAGCCAAATGTATTTTGATTGTCCAACCGCTACTAAACTTCACAGGATCGTTGAGCTACTCTGAAGATTAACTAAAAATTCATTAATCTCGCTCTAGCCGATTTGGTGTGAAACATACATAGACACATTTATTTTTATATATAGTAGATTTGGCTGTGAAACGTGACTTCAATTCCCAGTCTGAGACCTATTTGTATCGATTTTAGATAATGCGTAAAAGTTACCGGGACATTGGTATTGGAATTTGTACTTTATTACAGTCGGATAAGTTTGATATAAAGACAGCACTTGTTGCGTCTCTGCCGCGTTAGGTTCAAACTTGAACTTACGTTTACGTCTTTACGATACTATAAAGTCAACAGAACGAAATGTTGTACGTGACTGTAGATTTAGGGTTAGGCGTAGCGCAGACGCTGTTTTGCTGCTGTTGACTGAAATCAAATCTAGCATGAAGTAATAATAATAATAATATCAGCCCTGTATTATATACTGTCCCACCGTTGGCCACGAGCCTTCTCTACTACTGAGAGGGAATAGGCCTTAATCCACCGGATTAGTAGACTTCACACACCCTCAAAATTCCTATAGAGAACTTCTCAGGTATGCAGGTTTCCTCTCGATGTTTTCCTTCACCGTTAAAGGATAATTTACAAAGAATACACACATGATTTTGGTAAAGTCGGAGATGTGTGCCCTTCTGTGGTTATGAACCTGCGGACACTCGTCTGGGCAGTCCATTCCACACCCAACTAGGCTATCGCCGCATATAGCCTGAAATAATTTATCCTTATTGTCAGCATTTCGTGGAACATTTATTCTGATCTTAGTTTACAAGTATTTGTATAAGCTGATTGCTGGAACACTTGAAATTAATAACATAATTTCACAAACAATTCACAAACACAAAGCCATAATATTTATTGGTAAAATAGACTGTTATATATCCATATATTCCCGAAAAATATGTAAACAAAGCCACAGTAATACATAGTATAGTTTAGACTAATTTCCAATAAAAACCTCGTATCTAGGTAAGTAATAAAAGATTAATAATTCATTATTTTTTCGCACACAGCTGTATGGCGTCTCATACATTTATGTATTTAAGGCTTGACGCACTCAAGGTTGCAGCCAGTCACGGATCCTGTATTTGGGATGGGGGTCAAAATTTACATACTTAAATTCGGCCCGGCACTGATCGATATGGGAAGCGGGGCGTAGTTAATATTCATGCATTTTAGGCTTAGGTTTTATTTTGGTTGTCAAAGGGTTCTTTGGTTATCAAATATAATGGGGAATTTTAATGATTATGCATTTATGGAGATATTATAAATATAACAATAATAATTTTGGATAATGAGTTTATTACTAAGTTAAAGAAACTTCCTTACTTAATTTAATATTCCCTCTTTTAAACTAATCTTAAGTTTTGTTAGTATTTTCTTATAAAAACTGTCAACTACATGCATGAAGACTTAACAAAACTATGCTTATATTTTTTCTCTCTTTGGCAAGGCGCGTAAAAAACTATAGTGTCACTCTCCGATTTTTTGTAACCAAATACGCGCCTGCGCAGTCCACGGTACATTACTGCATACAAAAACAAACGTCGCATAAACGTCAGCCATATCTTTAATTAATAATAAGTCAAAGTACACGCCATTCATTATTAATTAATTTAGATTTTTTTTACGCATCGAACTTCAAGCGCATTTATTTGGAGTTCATATATTTCTAATTATATCTGTTCAAGCAAATGTATGTATGTGAAATTAAAAAGCGGCGATAGCCTAGTTGGATGTGGAACAGACTGCCAAGACGAATGTCCGCAGGTTCAAATCCCAAGGGCACACACCTCTGACTTTTCTAAAAAAATGATCGTTCGCTTTAACGGTGAAGGAAAACATCGTGAGGAAACCTGCACATCAGAGAAGTTCTCTATAGGAATTTCGAAGATGTGTGAAGTCTACCAATCCGCACTAGGCCAGCATGGTGGACTAAGGCCTAATCCATCTCAGTAGTAGAGGAGGCCCGTGCTCAGCAGGGGGCTGATTTTATATATGTGAACTTACAGTGAAATATATTTTAGATGGTCGCTTTTGACAGGTCCTTCTAAAAATCCTTAGGGGAGGCCTATGTTTAGTGGGGATTTCGCCATTCAATTAGCTTCCTACTTCTTCCTTACTAATATTATAAATACCATTTACCAATGTTTTTGTAAATGTTCGGATATCTGTTAGAAGTACACGCAGTATTCACTATTCGCTGAACAATTTCGGGTGAAATTTGACACAAAGATAGACTATGTATTGGATTATAATTTGTTCTCGAGGGGTATATTTGATATTGTTAATCTAATTTATTAATTACATGGTGCTATAGATTATTTCAATTTTGTTGCGGCAAAGTATTTTAACGCGTGCAAAGCCGCGAGCAACGGCTACTACTAGGTAATATAAAATTACTTACTTTCTAAGCTTTATTATGTTAAACTATGTAAATGCTGTCTTTATGTGCAAATATAGAATAATGTAACGAATGAACTCGGTTGAACTCAAAATATATGGATCACAGAGTGCCTCTAGTCCCTATCATAAGGAAATGGTTATCACAACTTTTACAATTGGTCCTCGTTGCCGTCGAACCTAGGGCCCTTTACAATCTAAACTCTATACCAATCGATCGCCATTACATTATCCCCAATAAAATGTGAATTTTAAAACATATTGCGAAGTTAAATGATAAATCATAAAAATTCTCGCTGCACGATGCCAAGTAACCTATAAAATCTGACATTATTGCTTGACCGAGTTTAAAAGTAGTACTGGCTTGCACCGCAAGATGTCGCTATACTAATATTTGAACTGACAAGGTAAGATTACCCTCAGATTTATAAAACACACTTCTGTTTGATGAAAACGAATAAGTGAGGGCTTTTTTTGGTATTGAACGCCGCAGTTAACACCGGCGGAAACCCGCGAATGGGATACTGGAATCCCCCAGCTTAGCGACTGCAGGGTCCTGGAGGAAAGCTGGGGATAGTTGGGCATGAAGTGTGGGAGAAGAATAAGGAAACTACTTAAGATAGGAGGAGGGGATAAGGCTAGGAACTGTTCGCGAGCCCTTATAGGCCTCAATGTGAGTTAGTAACCATGGGGTATACACTTAACTGTGTGCCTAGGGCCGCGAAAAATGCCCCGTGCATGGGCGTACATTCGGTGTGGCGACCGAGCGCACAAGAATTGCCTCAGGGGGGAAAAAGTGAGGAATGGAGCACATGAAATGACCCATCTTTAGGTAGTAGTTCCTCCCACGTAGGTGAGACAGAGTACTCGGCGTCTACCTCACACAGTACTCAGAACTTATGTCACTGCGTACAGTCTGTGAGTCACCGCAGCTTTTTCTATTAGTAAATTAATATTAATTACAAAGTTATCCATTAGTGAAGTCTCAAAGGAATGAGATTCCTGGATTTGCACTTCAATTTCGGGTGTACATTTAACGAGTCCATACTAATAATTAAATGAAACCCAACCTAAGCAATTAATACAAAAAATCATACCTGTACTATTGCTTTTTTTTATTTTACTTAACATTCGGTCATGACATATTAAATTACTCTTAACTCAGCGATACTTAGGTATAATTATTCTAGATTCCGAAAATTTTACTGATACAAACAGTCAAACATTAAAATTCAACCGAACAACTACAAATACATTTTCAAATACAACTCTAATGACGAACAGTTAGAATTTCATAACACAGATGCAAGGTAAGGGGCATTGACCCGAGTTTGGGAGTGATTGAGGGACGCTAGAACTGCAAGCCATTAGGATAAGTTGCGAGGTAGACATAACATTTGCGCTTGCATAACCCAAAGGTCCTTGCTTGCTCGTGACGGCTTTGGTGCGTGCCCATTCGGCGATGCGTTACGTCAGAACCTAACAAACAAAAAACTTAATACATATTCTCAATACTTAAACTTAAATCCATTAGTTCACATTAACATTTATTAATTGAAATAAAAATCTATACTCATTCTTAATGTTAAGTAAGATCCAATGCTCATTAAGACTCGTATTTAAAGGAAATGAATATACTTAGATTAAGGGAGAAAGGTATTTGAGATTGCAGAAACCATTCGTGTGATGGTAAGCCTCAAGCCTTTAAACTAATTTTCCACATATCACGACAGGAATTGGAGAATTGGAAACCAGTGGCGTTCTGAACTACTGTCCCTGTCAGCATTAACTGAACAGCCTTCTTCTAATATTGTACTTTTGTTATGTTTAATATGTAAACAGTAGCAACATTTCGCGAACTTTGACCTACAAAACACATAAATTATGAGCCATAGATCTATTATATATGATTAATATTTGTTTGAGATTCGTGTTATTTAACACAAAAATTATGCTGACATAACGATGATTAAATAAACCAGTGATTAATAACGTTCATTATAAGATATATAAATAGCATGACACCATTAAGTGATGCCACGCTTTCAAAATTAACCTCACTCGCACATAAAAGTAACCGATGTCGCGTCATCGTTGCATTTAAATTAAATTTACTACGCACTAGCAACCATTAACATAAAGTCTATGTTTAGTTTATTACTATTTAAAATATCACTGACATTTTGCTGTATGCTCAGAGAAAGGTGTGAGTAGTAATTGCTATTCTAAAAACTATTAATAATAAGTTTTTATATCATATTATCTTGCGTTACTTTGCGTCAGCTGTCTCACTTTGACCACTAAAAACCAGAATAGTCGAATAATTCAGATATTTGATTAGTATGTCGTGTGACAATAAAAAAATTATTATTAAGCTGTCAACTTCCTTACATTAATTATCTTTGCTCTCCTTACACCAGTCGCATACCAATTGATAAGCTAAGTTAGTTTACCTGAGCTTCCAAAGCTGAGAATATTGCAGATAGTATATACTTTTGACATAGTCTGCGATCTGTACACAAGTTTAAAAACATCCCAACTATACGTTTTTGGATAAACTTAATTTAATTTTCGGTCGACAGTTTCGAAAGAACATATTTAATTATTTTTTTCTGGTCCATTTTCGCGGTGATCCAAAGATCGGGTCGGCTTATGAATAAAAGTATACACTTATGTTCCACGATAGTTAACTCATTTATATTTTATTCATGGACATATTTACATACATTTTTTGAAGTACATACGCAAAACATAACGCGACCTTTAGAAACATGTATAAGAAATGATAATGCCTTATCTCTGGACAGCTTGTCTATTACGGGCATTCTTTTTGTACTTTCTTTTGCGGTCTAAGAAAGTCGCTCACTGCTAATGGACTTGTCTAATGGCGGTCAATTACTCGTTACTATTGTTAACGGGTTCTGTATTTTATAGAATAAAATCAGCCGAAGTAAGACGTCTTTTCAGCCGATTTTGGCTACGACTGTATAGCTGAACAGGCGAATTTAACTGCTAGGTATTTAGTTATTGTTCTCCCTTCTGCACATCTAGTCCGTTCTAAGAGTATCAGAATTATACTGAATGGTGTATGTAGCCTGCTTTTGACATGTTGGTTTGAAAATCTGGGGAGATCTATGTCCAGTAGGGGCTTATAAAAATTATGCTTTGCTGGTAAGATACTACATAGTCAGACATAAAAATAATTATTACCTTTATAGTACTCTCCTTAAGTAATAGCCAAACATTGTCTAATGGGCACCTAAATTTATCATATTCTAACGACCTATAAAAATGTGGAAGTAAAATATTTTATGTTGCGGGAAACAGCCATTGTGTAATGGCTTTCAGACCATTTCCTTTAAAATTAACACTGAAGGTTCTATAGATCTTTGTTTATGTGCGTTTCTTTTATTTCATACATAAACTCATGCTAGAATTTTGCAAGTATATTGTCTACTCGTGAAATACGTATTTTATGAAAATATTTAATCGGATGTATTAAAAAATATAATAGGAAACCATTAATTAAGACAGCGTTTATAGTAAAGCTCTCGCTTGTCAATAAGTATCTCCATTTCTCCTACCTGGGACAATAAAACAGGCCATTATGACATCCATAGAAACTGCACCGTAAATTCATTCAAATATGAATGAATTCACCGTACATTAAAATTTTTTGCATAATTTTAAAATATCGGGAGAAAATTATAATATAAAAAGCTCGATAAAATCTGTAAAATAGTCTTATTTCAAATTCATTTAATTTCCCATAATTCCTTCAAAACGTACAAAGTAAGCGCGTATTTTCCACATTCATAATATCCATTTTGTGCGCAAAAAGCAGGCACCGCGCCGACCGCAGCACTGTGCAGTCTCATTGCGGTTAAAGGAAATGCGTTGCACATAACATACTGCAGTGGTCAGTCGTAAAATCAACCATTTTAACGAAAGGGAATTTGGCCTTTACACTAGCCAATGCACTTTTGAACTTCCTATGGTTTGGTGGTTTGAAGTGAATATTTTTGGATTGTAACTGCACTTCATCAAGTAACAAAATATGTGGCACAGTGCAGTTTACCCTCATGCCTCTATAATAAAGTCGTCTTACCTTCCCAGAAGGACTTACACATAAAATCTAACCCGAAAAATATTACAAAATTGTAACTTGCAGGAAATAAAGTTTAGACTCGAGAAATATTAAAGAAATAAACATTGCAAGAAATAGATTAAATGTCCCTGCTCGACAGTCGGTAAAACCCGCGGTATTGGAGTTGCTACGTATAAACTGTAGTATTCGCGCTTGTAGGATACCTACCCTCTCCTCTGCTCCCTCCCACCGCCTCTGTAACTTTATTAGCTCGGGTTTAGGGTGGCACGAGCGTTGACACCGGCTAAAAGATTGCGAAAAATGCTTTTATTAAAGCGAAATATTTATTTCATCTTTTATTTCAAAAGAAATAAGAAATGCTGGGATACCAGAACTTATGAAATGTTAAGTGAGATATTTGTAGGAATTCTTGGATTTATGAAACCTTTTGTCTGAGTTTTACAATATTAAATTTATTTTTATTTCCACTTTAGTTCATTGTAATAAAGGTACTGTTTTCTTTTATTAATTTCTTTATACTAACATACACTGACAGACTCCTTGCACCGCTTTCAGGTATAGCCTTATCATCATTATTATAAACATGACTCGAAATTGCCAATTCCACCCCACAACACATCCCTATAAAAATACATCGAAACCGAAAGCTCAGCGCGCGTGCGCCGTCTCAAGAAAAAAAACGTCCCTCGTAGTACTATGACGTGGCAGAACGTACAACGGAGATGCGCAGTCCCACGGCGGGTCGATGACCCCGCGCGGCGGTACGACGCTTCGGAATCTGTTATAACTCCAGCTTTTGAGATGGATGGAATAGTTTGCGCGGTTTGTGGATGGATTTTTTGTGGGTGAGGAACGGGGCGAGCGATGTATGTCACATTTGTGTTGGTAGTCCAGTTTCGGGATTTCTGATTGATATATTATAACGGGATAATGAACTGTAATTAAACACTATTTAATATATGCCTTCAAAAACCAGTCCTATAACATCTGCACCGTGATGTTGGATTCGAATCTACATCCAGTATAAATTATGTTCTCCGCGATACGACTGGAGTACGAAGACCTTCACAAAGTTTGAAAGGTTTCTGTGAACTTTTTTGAAACAAAAAGAATCCCACCGTCAGACATTTAACGGCAAGAAAAACTTTACACAAGGGAAAAAAATAATTTAAAGCTATAAATGCTACTAGTTTTGGCACGTGGCTCCGTCCGCGTGAGAGTTTTACTACAATAAAGTCTCTTTTCTTGTGTAAAAAAGCAACCTTTCAGAAGACATCCGCATTTTAGTTTAGAACTAATCCATGTATAATTTAATTTCCTTATTGTAAACTATACATTTATCTGAATACACAGTTTACAAAATTCATGAAAACTCTGTTCTGTTTATTTAGATTGTAGACAAATTCTATTGAGGAAGTAAAATTATTTTTTACATGCAACGAATAATCATTCAATGACTAATGACGATATAAAAAGATAATTTCCGAAAAATCCTATTTAAAATAAAACGTGAGTATTATACAGATTATATAATAAACTTCTGAACAAAATACACATAAAAATTATTCAAGTAACTTATTATTAAATTTCTGTTTACGGAATATTCTAAATATTATAATTAACGCCATCTGTTAACGAAGCCGAGAAAACTCTTGAAACTTTATTAATTAAAATACAAACCAGGCGTTAGTTCTCTAGGCATGCATCATTTTTTATTACTTTAATTAAAAAAAGGAAATGTGTTTTTAAATTTCATGCCATGAAGTTCCGAGTTTTTCGTAACAAGTGCTGTATATGAAAGCCCACATGCAATAGAATATTTGACTCATTTTTATGCTATACGTATATTAAATACTAGCTTTTATTCGCGGCTTTACCCAGCGCACGCAACGTAAGCTCTCAAAAGGAATAAATGTTCCTCGTTTTTGCAACACTTTTCACAAACTCTCTGCTCCTATTGGTGATAACGTGATGTTATATATCCTATAGCCTTCCTCGATAAATGAGCTATACAACACTAAAAGAATATTTTAATTCGAACCAGTAATTCCTGAAATTAGCGCTTTCAAATAAACAAACTCTTCAGCTTATTATAATAGTATAGATTAACCTTCTATAAATTCAAATGCAGAAACATTGATTGAAATCCCGTAAAAAATCAAGAGGTTAGTTTGAATTTCGTTATAATGGATAAGTGTCAGGAAACGAGAAAAGATACACGCACGTGACGTCATCGGGTATTGTGATGCGTGCGAAAGAATGAGATGGAGCGATATCCATAATGTGCGTAGTGGCAAACTCCTGCACATTACAATATTTATACTATGAAATACTGCCTCATTTCTCTTTTATTATTATGCATAATTTATGCGTATATTATATGAGTTATAAATCAAAATCAAACCTTAAAATAATTTATGAATTACCTACATAAAATGCCATAAAAATACGGTTTGGATTACGCAATATGCCTGGACAGGGTTCATCATACAGCACTTGATAAACATTGACAAACTTGTTACAAGGGAATCCGACGTGCAAATGATCCTATCGTGAAACAGACTCCAAAAAGGATAAACGGCTATTTGCTAACAAGATGCGGCATTTAGTAAGAAATTAAACAAGATAAAATGTTATTTTTTAGGTTATGGCTTGCGCGAATACGTCGAGGTTGGTTTTGTTTGGTCTATTTATGCCGTTAAGCTAGCAGGCATGATTGTATGCCGATTTTTTGACTCAACAGTGACTAAACTGCAGTGGCGAAGGGTGAAAATTTTCAAAAGATATCCCAAGAAAAGAACCTAGCCTTACCTAACATATCGCGGCCAATTTAACAGAAAACAAAAACTAAAACAAACGTAAATAAACCTAAAAGGGAAGCCGGTAGGAATCAAGTTGTATGGACGCTTCGCCACTGCTGCACTGCACTTGACAGTAAGAGCGATGCCGTCAAAATTATCGAATGGCAATACTAGACTCTAATGCTATTCAACAAAATCATGACAGCCTACTAGATGTTTCTTCACTTTACGGCGGCATTATTTGAATGATAGACATTCGAGCCTAAAATGCTTAGACAGAAGGTATTACAACTTATGTCTCAGAACGAGGATCGCTTTGTGTTGCAATATAACTTAAAGATATGGTAAAATAAAAATTGTGTGTTTTGAATGAAATAAATAGGAATACAAAGTAATTCTTATTTTTTAGGTCCTAATGTTACTATTCTCAGATAATTCTTCGTAACTGCATCACACTTTCAGTAAGAAATATGAATATTTACGTAAAATTTGTACTAAACTACATAATGATAAAAAAATCAAAACAATTTTAACTGAGATTTTTGGTGAAAACATTCTTTATTCATGGATGATTTTTGACACAATGTTATCTGACATAAAAACTAGTATGTAATTTCATTTACTAAAGCAATGTCAAAACCTTCTATTTATAATTTTCCATATTAGCGTCACTTTTCCATTTGTAATGTAAAACAGAAATAAATATGCAAAATTATGTAAATAAACATTTTGTAAAGATATCTTGTATTCCGCACAAATAAATGTCTCCTCAACCTTTTTTACATAACGATAGTCAATGCGCAAGTGTACTGATGGTAAACGATCATCACCGTGAACTCACAGTGCGTAAAGCACCGCGCAGACGTCAACTTGTTGCCAAGAAACACCTATGAAACTGGTTATTGTTGCTGAAGTTGCCGCGCGACGTCCATGGAATCAAGAATACGTAAGGTTACATAAGGAAGGGTACACACACAGCAGGTGAACTTCACGTCGATATTCTGTGAGATAACTATATTTATTTATTCATTTAAAACCATTAAAAGGATAAAAATCATTAAATGGGAAAACCAAAGATTAAATCCTAACAATATTGCAATTATAACTTAACGGCTAAACACAAAAATTAAATAAATAGACTACTAAACTAATATTATCCAACAGAATCCGTCCTTGATATAAAAGTAAGTTAGCTCTACACGCAACATTATGTTCTAAAAATGACAAAATTTTATCGAACTTAACCCGTCAGAACAAACATCCTCACCGTCCTCCAAAAAGCAAACGCAATTCCCGAGTTTGATCCACAATTTTGACCTACAAACGACCCCGTACGCCTTGACCCCGTGACCTGAATCAGATATAAAGGTCGAAGGTCCCAGCGACCTCACCTCGAAACTTTCATAATTTCATTGAATAATTTAAACAGTTAGCTAACCTCCGAGATTTCCACATAGTTCGCTTTGCACTGCACAATTATTTGTATTGTTATTGTTAGCTCGGCAGTTTTAATTTTATGCAATGGTCTGGCTATGATCGCTTACAAGCCCTGAATTGTATAAGGTCTCACTGCTCGGCACGGGCCTCTTAAAGCGGATTTAGGCCGTTACAAATTGGGTCCTACCGCAGGTTGACCTAATCCAAGACAAATTATATTAGCTTATTTTTACTACCACTGCATCTAATAGTAGGTGTAGTAGTAGTACTCCTTGACAGTCGACACAATTATACCGGTCTGTTGGAACCAGACATACACAGGCTGACATGGGCCACTATGGGTTTTAACACGTGGTGATGGTCGCGGATATAAAATATATCCTACCATCAGCAAAATTATAATGAATTTTTGTTGCTGGATGTCCTTTGACCTTTTCCTTCTAAAGCATATCAACTTCCATTAGCAAAGAATCCCATACAACAGTGGAACGGCACATAAAACAGGATCGATATTTTATATAATATTTATTAGATTCTATTTACTTAAAGCGAGTTTGTTTACTTCATCTCTACAAAGCAATATTAATAAGGCTAAACGCAGAAATAAGCGATAAATAAACATACATTTAATACGGAAGCGAAGAGCCTTACTAGTCCATCGCCTTGTATGGACCAACCTACAAGGCATCTCAACCAAACCGAGATATTGTACATTTAATTCCATGGAAATTATCGCTATTAATAAACTTGCTTTTGTCCGCGGCTCCGCCCACATAGCACTCGGGCTTTAATACCTACTTGTAAATTAATTTTAGCATCGTATCACCGAAGATTACCTCCTACGCTGATCAAAAACTTTACCCTTAATTGGTACTAGCTTTTGAACACTTCTCTGCCTGTTTACTATTTCTGTACCAAAAATAAAAAGCGGTCTAATAATTATAGGTAAGGCCGATGGTGATAGGCTCGCCACCTACTGGAATGGAACAAAAAATAGATGTATTAGTTGCACGTCTGCCTATACCTTAGGAGATAAAGGCGTGATGTGTCTGTTTTCTATAATAAGTATTAAGGAATATTGTAACTTTTTATTAGTAACATTCTCAAAATCAAAAGCTATTAGCTCGAAAAATTCGTTAAAAGCAAACCTTTTAGTTTAGACAAAACAGCATGATTTATTGGAAGTTCAAAATTAACACAACATTTTTGTTTCAGTTAAAAGTTTAACTTCAGAATTGTCTGTACCGTGTGAGTATTGTCCGGTATTTTAGTTGCAATAGTAAATAGAAACCCCCGTATTCATAAACGTTTTTTATCTAAGGACGGAGTAATGCTGTGATAACAAGTCTGTTTCTCAGTGCCCAACGGCACTGAGAAACAGACATAGGGCCGTTGTGATTAGCTAATATTGAGATACAACAATATTAGCCAATCACAACGGCCCCATGGCTACTCACTGCGAAGGCTGCCATGCCGTCAGCACTGAGAAACAGTCTTGTTATCACAGCTTTGCTCTGTCCTAAGATGAAAAACGTCTATGAATACGGGGGTCAGTATTTTGGTGTTGTTTTGTGATCTGTTTGTCTATTAGTGTGTGCTGTAGGCCTATAATTGCTAACGTAGAAAAAATTGGCAAACTGTTAACGTTTGTGTGATACATTATTCGAGCACTTATTATAATTGTATATTTTTTGGGAATATGATATCTAGATGTTATGAACTGTACTAAAACCTTCGAGAGCCTCCTGAGGACGAATATTTACAAGGCTGTATGAGACCAGGCCCAATATACAATGTTTAAGTAATCGGTATCCATCAGTTGACTGAATTAAACAATTACCCCCTTATTCATAGACGTTATTTTTCTAAGGACGGAGCATTGCTGTGATAACAAGTCTGTTTATCAACTTTGTTTATTTGACAGCCAACTAGATTCAAGTCGTATCTCAATATTAGCCAATCACAACGGCCCTATGTCTACGCACTGTGAAGGCTGCCATGCCGTCAGCACTGAGAAACAGATTGTTATCACAGCAATGCTCCGTCCTTAGATAAATAACGTCTATGAATAAGGGGGTTAATGTATACAGCACTGCCTCCGAAAACCAGTGCTGTGATTGAGTATCATAACAGCTTATGTTGAGATGGCCACCTAGTTGTCGCTGTTAGAATATGGTACATAATTTAAGGACTTGGCTTTTTCTTTTAAGATCACGTGAACAACGACATTAAATTGTTCTTTCTCTCTACGCATTTACTTATAAGTTGTTTTAAGTCAAAATTTACGTATTTGGTCATAATGATGATGTTTACGCAAATGAATTGAAATAAAATTATTTACAGATTTTATCGCAATTATCTATATTATCATTGTCTCCCGACGTTTCGAAGACTTTATATCCTTCATGGTCACGGGGCGGGCAGTATTTGGTCATATTACCCGTCGTTTAGTAGTCAAAATTCCGTCGTCGAATTTTATATTTTTGTAACACATACTAAAGCATAATTTTTATTGTTCTGCACTCTATATGAACTCTAATTATACCAAATTCCACCATACTCCATGCGCGCAATATGCTTAAAAAGAGGTACAATATTTTTTAAGCATTAGATGGGCATTACTTAGACGAGAGAAACGTTTAAAATGCGCTTAACATCGCCTAATGTCTCAATGAGGAGCGTAGAGTAAATCCCTCTAGTGTTTTATAATTGAAATGGTAATTCAATTGTAATTCAAAAATACTTACAGTCTTACTTAATAGAAAATCGCAAAGCTATGCTTAGTTACGACTTGACTAATCTGCTCTTAAACTTTTAATCACGGACGATGTTTAATTTTTCCAGCTATTTAAGCAATTCTTAACCACCTCTTAACGCTAAAACAAGTTTATAAGTACATTTTTTGATAATAGGTGGCAAAGTAATTGATTAAAACATAAGACGAGTTTATAAGTAAGCAAAAAATATACCAACAATAAGACATTCTAAAACATATACTATAAGTATGTTTCGTTGAACATATTCAAATACTAACATCAATGCTTATTTTGTAACTCGCTTCCCGAACAATTTACCCCAACGTCGCCAAAACCCTTACACACAAATTCAGCGAATCCACAACCTTCACACAACATATATAACACCTGGGTATACAACAACGTCCTAACAAATAACTCTTTGCATAATTCAAGAAAGGTCTTTACCATTTGGAGAAATTCCGCGCCTTTCCAGCCCGCTTTGAACCGTAGAAATAGCCGTGAAAGGGTTAAGCTATTGTGTTAGGGCAACGAACGCGGCCTAGGGCAAATATGATCATGCAGGCTGGCATGACTGTGCCGACAATCCAGCGATGCCAATGGGCACTATCCTTGGGCATCACTTCACTTAACATCAGGTGCAGTGCAACCAATTTGCCGAGTCTCAATAAAAAAAGATCAAATTATATGTTCGCGTTGTACTCACACATCAAACAAAGACTTACGTCGATTGTGCAAATGCGAATCCTCAGGTTCTTTGGTCATGTCATCCGTAATGAAAGCTCCTTCGAACGATTGTTGATACTGGGAAGAGTAGCAGGTAAACGTCCTCGCGGCCGAATACCCACCAAATGGACAGACGTTATTAAATCGGTTGCAAGGTGTTCCCTTACTGAATGGACACGCAGTGCCATGAACAGAGAGAGATGGAGGAAACTCGCAAAAGTCGCAATCAATTTTTCAGACAATCCATAACCACGACCACTCCGCCAGGAGTGTACGACTGAGAAGAATTGTACTCACAAATTTGTGAATCATCGCTTGCTTTAACGATGAAGAAAAACATCGTGAGGAAACCTGCATAACTGAGAATATTATGCTCAAGCTGTTAGGGATATAAGCATGCCCCATGACCATGTTGTAGAGGCACGTATTTGATGGTAAACAATCATATTTAGTGTCTAAAATATTAGGATTCAAAGAAGTGGGTAGAGTTGTTATACAATCTCTTCGCGGAACTTATTTTTATATATGTATTGCAAACTTCCATAATGTTATCATGTATTTAGAGAGCCTGAAAGCTAAAGATGGAACCTGGACTATTTCAAAGCTTGATAATTCTCTACCTTCTATAATATTTATGTTTTTTTTATTGCCTTAGTATGCAAACGAGCAAATATTCCGGCTGATGGTAAGCAGCATTCGCCGCACATGGACTTTACAATGCCAGAGGCACAGCCGAACCGTTGTTTACCAGGAGGTGAGCACTCTTTTAAGCCTAGTTTAAAGGACAAGTCATAGCAATCGTTGAACACATGATCATCAGTTTATCAAAAAAAACAGAATGCTTATAGTAAAGTATAACAGTCATAAGTGGTATAAAATTATTTGTCCTATGTCGTAGCAATATCTACGTTTGTTCTTGAATAAAACACACATCACGCCCTTATCGCTCAGGGAGTAGGCAGTAATGCTACCAGGGCCCCCACTTTTCCCCTGTGTGTTTTGTTTCATGATGTCATAGGGAGAAAGGCACAAATTCCTAACTCCAGACTGATACCTAGCTGAAAAATCCAATACCACTGTCCGACCCGGGATTCGAACCCGGAACCTCAGAAATTTATCGTACACGCAATACAACTACGCCACCATGGCGGTCAAATCCACTAAGAAATTTAATCAAAAATATTGATAAGGTGGCGTTGAATATGTGGGTTTCTTCAACGCTCAAGATAATCTATACTATCTACTATCTTATCTTTCAACCCAGCCACTGTCCGAGTCCCTTAAATCGCAATTAAAATGTACAAAGAGGCAAGACAGTCGCCCACCCGCAAGCAAACGCATGTACATAGCATTTCTAACTAACTGTAAACACGCGGCTAATATAACTGTTCTTTTGCCTCTAGTTACTCTCGGCTCGGCAAGATAACGCATTAGCTAAGTATGAAAACGAAACTGTTGATTGAAATTATCGTTGGCGGAGGTTCGGGATTCTATTGTAGTTGCATTCTGGTGTAGATGTTGACGAAATAATTATTATAAACTTTAGACGCATAAACAATACTGTATGATAACATAATACTTTAAAAGCATAAACTACTTAGTCTGGCCATAAATACTGTTACACTTAATTATAAAAAAATATTACATTTGAATTTCGAATCTGTCATTTTTATACGATTGTTCATTGTGTTTTCTCATTTTGGCGCCAATACATTGTAAAATATTTTGCGATATTAAAATGGTGTGGGGTGATAAAGAGAACCGAATCGCTGTGATAGCATTACACAAAGTAGGTATGGAGCCAAATGCAATTTTTAAAACTCTCCATACACTTGGTATTAGTAAAATGTTTGTGTACCGGGCTATTAATAGGTACAATGAGACCTCCCTCTGTTTGTGACAGAAAAAGATCTGGCCGTCCACGTAGTGTTCGTACGAAAAAGGTGGTCAAAGCAGTAAGGGAAAGAATTCGAAGAAATCCTGTCCGAAAGCAAAAGATTTTATCTCGGGAAATGAAGATAGCACCTAGAACCATGTCGCGTATTTTAAAAGATGACTTAGGACTTGCAGCCTATAAGAGACGCACTGGCCATTTCTTAACTGATAATTTAAAGAAGAATAGGGTGGTAAAATCGAAACAACTACTGAAGCGGTACGCAAAGGGAGGTCACAGAAAAATTTTGTTTACGGATGAGAAAATTTTTACAATTGAGCAACATTTTAACAAACAAAATGACCGTATTTATGCTCAAAGCTCTAAGGAAGCTTCCCAATTAGTCGACAGAGTGCAACGTGGACATTATCCGACTTCAGTGATGGTTTGGTGGGGTGTTAGCTATGAAGGAGTGACTGAGCCATATTTTTGTGAAAAAGGTATCAAAACATCGGCACAAGTGTATCAAGATACCATTCTTGAGAAGGTAGTTAAGCCCCTTAACATCACCATGTTCAATAACCAAGTATGGTCCTTCCAGCAAGACTCGGCGCCGGGTCATAAAGCTCGGTCCACGCAGTCTTGGTTGGAATCGAACGTTTCGGACTTCATCAGAGCTGAAGACTGGCCGTCGTCTAGTCCCGATCTTAATCCGCTGGATTATGATTTGTGGTCAGTTTTAGAGAGTACAGCTTGCTCTAAACGCCATGATAATTTGGAGTCCCTAAAACAATCTATACGATTGGCAGTGAAGAATTTTCCCATGGAAAGAGTGCGTGCTTCTATTGATAACTGGCCTCATCGTTTAAAGGACTGTATTGCAGCCAATGGAGACCACTTCGAATAAGCTTTTTATATTTTTAATTGTTTTATATTTATGTATTAAACTGACACACTGTAAAAGTAATAAATGTTATTTGCAGTTAACAATTTTCTTTTTTCTTTATTACAATATTTATGGCAAGACTAGGTATACTAAATAGAAAACTAAATGTAATTTTTTTGTATATATACTATACCTACTTTATACTTTTGGATTGATTTTGAAGAGCAATACTAGTTTCTTGCTCTGGTGGAACTACATTCCGAACTGGTGGTAGAGTTAAGATTTTACACGGTATCCCCCGAAAGTACCCCTAAACAGTTTGTCTCCTCTAACGTTAAAATGCTGTAAATTTAGGAAAATCCCCCATCTGGCAACTATGGTTGCAACTAAGTCAAAATCATAAGTAATACTTCTAACGATTAACTATGCAATTCTCTCATCCGTCAGCGCTGAATGCAAGCGCAAGTCCGCTGGATTACAACCTCTGACCCGGCATGCGCTGCCGTCCCTTTCGCTCAGGCTTTTACCACATTTCCACACGACATTCCAGTTACGGAATGCTGTATACTTTCGGGATTTGGCGTTCACTTACCCTTATCAATATCTTAATTAATGTTTAAAAACTTATTAAAAAGGATAGGCTCGCCCGTTATCACATCATGTGACGGAATACGGCGGAAAAGAGTGCACCAGTTGCGCCTCTGTCTACCTCTTTGGAGATAAATGGCGTAAGTGTGTGTGTATTTAAAAAGGTGGTACTACAAAACGATTTGCATTGTTTATTTCCGTCAAACGTAACGTCTCAGTTGTTATATCGAGACTTCGGACATCATGGTCCCCCAAGGTAAGAACGGTAGCCAATTATTACATTGTCTACAAAGTTATTCGAATAGTAACACAAAAGTACTTTCAAGCGACTACTAAAAATGTAATGAAATAAAAGTTATCTATAGCCTGACCAAAAAATTAAAAAAGGTAACCATTTTGTGGTAAAATGTGGGAGTAATTTCTTGTACTAACACGAAAAAGCAATAGTGGCGTCCCCAAAGGTATTTCATTTTCCTGGACAAGCTGTCCCTAACATTTAGGTATTTTGGAGAGTATATAATACAAAGCTGATATTATTATTTATTGACTGTTTTCCTGGCTAAAATATTCCACATAAATATAAGAATATACAAGGACTCCGAAACACAACCCATACGGCACTCAAGTAGGCTCTTAATTATTTAAGAATACCATTTAAATCTTATGTATCACTCACTAATCAATATACCATTTAGGTTCAAACTCGTCTGAGGGTCTCATCAAGTCATCTGAGTCTATAGTCTATACTTTATATAAGCTCAGGATCCCTGAGGCATCTAAGTACACCCTTAAGTATTGTTTCCGTATTTAAGCTCACGCTATATCCTTAAGAGGATAGGCAGTACAATTGCCACCTCGACCCCACCCAATAAGACAAAACGAAGCGTATCATCATTTCAAATACCAATATTGTCGTTCATTCACGCGTGTGATTAACTAGGAAGCCGAACTTAGAACCTTAATCTATTTTACAATCCAATAAAGATAATGACCATTATTGTTACGCTTTAGTAAAAGTACACAGCGCAGTATGGGAAAGAGTCAGCTGCAATCGTCATGGCTCCAATCCTAACATGAAATGTGAGAGATTCGAAAATATTTTATTATTATTGACAGGCAAAACACATGTGGAACACATAATCTTAAAAGGAATAATAATTAGGGAAGGACAGTTCCCATCTTATTTAATTAACCTTTTAGACTTTAAAAAAATAACTTCAATTCAAACATCAAAACTATCCCTATTAATGTATTCGAATGCGCAGTATACACGCTCCAACTAAACTGCGCAAAAAAAATCCATTTGCATACAAATGGAATATCGTAAAACAATAGCACTTCGCTAAATACTAAAGTTTTCATCGGATACAAGCCCGCGGCATTCGAATACTAGAATGGTTCATAAATACAGGATCATTTTGACATTGCTTTACTAAATGAAACCACATAACTTCGGAAAATAACATTTTGCAATAAGTTATTCACTGAAGTTGTAAAATAAATGAAAATTGTTTCGAGAGATAAATATCAATAAAAAATAATTTTATTTTATACATCCTAGCCTTTACATATAATAATGAATTCTTTGCAGCGGAAGAACGTATTTCCATTCAGAAACAAACTCACGCAATCGCCATATTCCGACTAAACTAAAAAAAAATCTAAAATATCTGAATACTTAACGGGACCCCCGTAACAAAAATACACGACGGCAAACAAATTTCATGATAAAAATTGAACCCCGACACGTGGTTTCAACAACGAAGCCAGAAGCAACCATAGGCGAAATCAAAGCACCGCTCCCCTCATACTTTATTGCGTTTAACCAGAGTCCCTTCCCGCGTCCCGGGGGACCGATCCGGGACGAGAGGGATTTCAATTGATACCGATTACGGCAAGTTATTTTTGTAATACCACTTAAGGTGGGGTAAATTAAGTTATTGGATCATTAAATGTAACTCGATGATTTTCAAATCCCCCCCAATTATGTGGGGTTGGTGCGAAGTAGTCTATTTTAATAACTAATAATGCAAGAAGTCTGTTTGCTTTGCCTTTAAGGGTAAATCACTGAATCTATTTTGATAGTTATATCAATATAATAATAATACCAGTACTGTATTGTATGTTGTTTCGCTGCTGACAACGGCCCAATTGTTATACTGAGAGGGTTTAGGCCTCGGTCTACCAAGCTAGCTTAGTGCGGGTTGACAGACTTCACATACTCTTGAAATTCCAATGTAGAATTCCCAGGTATACATACGTTACTTGACTATATTTACCTTCACTGTCTATAATTTGCTGGTGGTAGAACATATTTTATGTCTGCCCGAATAGCGACCATCGTACTCAAGATGTTAAAACCCGACATGGCGGCTCACGTAAATGTGTCGCGTTCCAGGATCAGCCTGTGTATATCCGGTACTAACAGGCCGGTATAATTGTGTCGACTGCCGAGGGGTAATCATCATCTCTCGTCAGTCTACATTCTATTTGACCCCAATAAACTTACCATCGAGTGCAGTGAGGTCACTTTGCTAAGCTCGCATAACAAAAAGAATGGACGGAGGCATTTTTTATATTTGTCACGAATGTAACTCCACGCTAATCTCAAACCGCCAGGTGATCCACCGACTCTTCATTAATAACGCTTGATCATGCGTGCACTACCTACCCTTACAATAAAGCGCAATGTTACGCTACGCTAACACGTTTTAATGCTTTCGCTTATTGATTTTACACCGACCTAACTGGCGTTCATTAATAACAATTATAACTTAATGAAGAAAAATTACTTGTCTTTTTCATGTTAAAGAAAATATCTTAGGTATTGACTGGTATTACTTTAAGTTCAAAGGCCATGTTTAAAACAATTAATATTCTTTAGTGTCCGTAAAGTTATTATTCGGAATATCCGGATTATAAAAGTACCATTCGGAGAAGGAATTATTAAATGGATATAAAATTAAATTATTTATTTGCATCCAAAGTACCGTTTTATTCAGAGAGGGAATTGTTAAATGGATATAAAATGAAATAAAAATGTTTATTTGAATTTAAAAACGATAAATACTATTCACATTTAGCCAATTTTTACTCTGCTACCAGTTCGGCAACCAGTTTCCATCAGATAACAGGCAAGAAAAAAATATAAAATACAATTAATAGTATTATAAATAATTTGCTATTTTACACATCTCAGCCCGTGTTATAACCTTTCCTATTCAATTAAAATTAAACTACTTTTCGGATTATATCGCGGTTTTTTATATTTTAGTTTTCTCGCGACGTTTCAAAAAAAATTTAGTCTTCCTGGTCACAAGGGGACTGAGTTGTTGTTCACCCGTAAAGTCAAACTTTCCTATTCAAAATATATTTATTAAATAAAATAGCACTCGGGGATAATGCGGCTTCACTGTACTATTGCTCTTAGTAAATTCAGAATAGAGCCAGTAATTTAATCGCCTTTATATACCTCTTTATACATTTTTCATCATTAGCTACATAAAATAAACAGTTGAATACTATAAAGTTTTACTTTACATAAAGGACCTATTTGCAGCTAATCAACATGTAATGAAAACAATAATTCCTTCTGGAATTTCGGCCACGGCGACCATCTCCATGGAGATTTTGTAGAGCAAAGTGTGTGCGCAATACACAGGTGCACTCTCTGTTCCTTCACTCTCATACTCTGATGAGACGGCAACTCAACATGACCGGTAAGAGATCAGGCTTTGCATGCTTTTACGAGGTATGGGGGTACACTGCCAACTTCCTGACTGCGAGCTGCGACTGAGATTTTTTTTATGGAAAAACCCGATCAAAATTATTTTGGCTTGATCCCGGATTTGAACCCAAGCTTGTTAGTCTTCGTACCGTATACAATTACATCCACGCGACTGTGGCTGTCCAATGAAGAAAACACTAATTAATTATAATATTTCGTACGAAATATAACACACTAATTAATAATATTACGAAGTGTACTATTTATGTGTTACTTTATTTAAAAAAATATTTTGAAAAGTCTGGTGTTTTGAGAAAACTTACGTATTCATTAATGTATGTAAAACAAGCATTTTTAGAAGTTAACAAGTCTCAAGGCGCTAAAAACAAATATTATAGCGTGTAATAAAAAATACTTTTGATGCTGCCGACAACGTAACCGGAAATGATATTAAATATAATGACGCAATTAATTATTTAATCACGAAACAGTGTATCTTTGCGATATGATATCTACATTATGGACTACATCCGTTTCCGTCGCATGTACGTACAAAAGGCGCGTATGTATATGTCGCTGGTAGTGTACGGTTTTAGATATAATTGACAAACATCTACATACATGTCTGCTTATTATGTTTTCAAACTATTCAGATATAAGAGAAGTGAATCGCGTGCCCGATGCTGTCAGTAAATAGTAGCATAAAACATAGTTTGAAATATAAAGCCAATACCATATACCAAATGACAATCCTTCATTTGGGGCAATACTATCTTACATAGTACTTACTAGTGGCGGAAATAAAGAATAATCTCAAACAAATCCGTAAAATATCTTTATTTCAATTTCTAACATTCGCTTGAACATAAGAAATCGTTAGCCAGTAGGATTTAGATACAGAAAATACGCAATAAATCCTCTGAAAAAAAAACAGTTACAAAATATCTACTCCTTTGTACTGTCCTCGGCAGCAAATGCACCCTCACTCAGTAACTTTAAAATAAATAATCAGTTATCTTGATTTTTAGATCATCGTTTTTCTCAATCATATCTTTGACATTTTGTCATTGAACTGCCGACTCTCTTTTGATAGCTCTATTAACATTTACTGCCGATTTCTGTAGAACCACCTTTAATTTCCGTACCAGAATATTTCCAACACATCTGACCCTAATCGAGTTAATGGTAGAAAATCACCATATTGGGCACCAGCCGTGTTTCATTACAATATTATCAATGAATCTGACAGCGACTGACCATATTTGTGGATTACTTAGTATCCTAGAGTCTAGGTATTATTCCCACAGGGATATGTTAAATTTATCTTTGAACTAGCATTTGGTCATTGCTATGTACGCGCTAGGTCTCTTGGACCAATTTTTTTATATATTTTATAGTAATTAGCACACTAACAGTTTGCGGCTATTAAACAAAAGATATATATACGCTTTCTCGCTCGCGCTTAACAAATTATAATATTAATTCGTTCCTCAAGATTCAGGCTCAGCCTAATTTGAGAACCTCTGGTACTTAACTTCTGCATCTTTCTTTTATTATTATTTTTTTTAATTTTCATTATTAATTTTGTTCTAAGAAAAGTCAGATATATTTAACACAATATGATTTCTTAAAATTGACTAAAGTTGCAAGTATCCTGTTCTTATTCACTCTTACGCATTAGAACATTGCTTCGTAAATATTAACTAAAAACGAAAACTCAGACATTCCGCAAACATCCCGAAATGATTGTACCGCGACGTAAACCCAACCTTAGTACATACGCGAGATCTTATCGATCGCTCCAAGATACATCTATGTATACGAAACTGCGTACACACGAATGTAATTCGTATTGCTCACAACATTACCGTCAATTTGGCGCGCGGGCCGATGACCTACAACGGCGGAGGTCGGAATAATTTGCAACAGGCTAGTATTTGGAACTGAAAAATATTTAACTATGTTAATGAAAGTTATTTTAACGAGTGTTGTGTGGAAAATGTTTTGGGTGTGCCGTACATATGTTATTAGAGAATGACAAATTAGTAGGTGTACACTATTTAAGTGTAAGTTAATTTAATATAAACTACTTCGCGATCTTTCTCAGACGATGTTTCACACGTTTTATTATAAGTTTTTATTAATAAAATAGTGTTACATAATAACAACAATGTAATTAATACTAAAAATTTCGAATATTAAAAGTTTCTTAATATGTTACTATTGGCTGAATAGGAAAATACCCTCGCCACGTTGCGATGAAAAATAGAACTAATTTCTTGTACTCTATCGATAACTTTCAAACGAAAAATGCAAATGGCGTCACCAAAGTAAGGATTTAATTTCGCGGTCAAACTACTCTATAGCACTATACTGTCTTTGTTAATAAACAACATCCGACTAACAAAATTAAGGATCCAAAACACGTTAATTTGATAACAATAAACCCACATATTACATTAATCCAATTCTGAAGTGTTACTCCAATTTACTGGTACAGACGAGGCACTTTAATTACATAGTACTTGTAATGGGCCGGTACACCCGCGGGCCACAACTACACATTATCGGATTGTGAGCCTAGTTTCTACTGTATATTTTTTTACCTACAGTATCTTGATATTAATGGATTGTAATCCAGTATCTTGATATTATATCGCAACTCGGTTTCGCCCTGAATGGCGATATCAGCTAAGACGCTGTTTAATTCAAGTCAGCATCTTAAGATACTCGCAATTTAATACACAGATATTACTGTAAATATTGTTTATTCAACATTTTATGCCGTTTCATAAAATAAAAACCTTCATCAAGTTAAATTTAGGCTCTATGTATGTATCCTTTGCTTTTCCATTGAAAATAAAACAGCATGAATGTATTTTAAACGTAAAAAAAACAAATACGTCATAACGTTTCACTCTCGCCTTAAAATATAATTTATATTCAGTATTCATAAAATTTATTTCTCCAACTTATATCAGTCTGTGACCAATAACCTAAAAGCTAACTAATTACACATAAAACTTTGTCTGGAGCGCTGTCTGTCACGTCCCAACCAAATCCTATTACGAGAGGACGTGCGTCAGGTGTACAAGCTCACGTGATATAGGTAGTTTCGTAACATTTTGAGGTTATGTTCAGGCTAGAGAACCGAAACTATACAGCCGCAGTAAAAATAGATGGACTGTAACTGTTTTATGTTATGTATAGGATCAAAATTATGTGTGCTTGAACGTTCTAGGTAGTGGAGTAATGACCAATTTTCGAGGGAAGGAACGAAGATTGTTGAGCGAGAGTATTTCTTAAAGACCAGAAACTGATCTGTTTCTTCAATTAAGTTTTCTGTAAGACAAAGACACCGTTTGTCATATTCGTTATACTAAATGATGAGCGTGATTCTACCACACGCTTAGAAATACATTCAGTTGTAACATTGTGTTATATTCCAGGAAATCAAAACTGACTCAACTCTGCAGCGACACATGAAATGTGTGCCCCAGTATCAATTTTACAGCGCCTCTTGTTTTAGTGTTCGTGGTGCGGTTACACTGAAATATCGGCAATTTATTTTTCTATTTTAAATGAATACTCGCAAACTTTATCCTCGTGCTGTTAAAACATTATAACGGACGTAAAAGCACAGAAACTAATTACTTTCTGCTTCCTATTACAGATAAAACCAATTTGAATTCAATAGCGTATTTTTTATTGTAATGAGACCTTTATACAACCAATAAATATAATAAAAAACAGCGTTTTATTTAAAATATTTAAATGTTTAAATACAAAAGTGCTAAAATGGAGCCGTCAAATTAGGCGTCCATAAAAGGAGGTCCGAATTCAGAAATCCTTCAGTTTTTTGTTTATACGATGGGGCGGGGGTTAGTGGGTCAGGGGGCGGCCCGGGCCCACCCCGAGGGTGGCACCCCAGTGCGTACGTGGGGCGTTCTTCCGATATCAAACTGTGTTGTGTTTTGTATTATCTATTTGTGTGTTGGAAAATAGGTCGGTTGATTGACATGAGAGCATGAGGAAAGGCTCCAGTTTCCTATGTTATCAATATTTTTCTTGAACAAATAAATCAAAGTAAATATTTTTTCGATAGTTTGTGTTCGACGAGTGTATTTTCGACAGTGGTATTTTTGTATATCTAATACTCTTTGGTATATTATGCTTTTTAAAATTCTTGTTATTTAAATATGCAAACTGATTATATCTACTTTGTTTTAAATCTGTCGATATGCAAAAGCTAAATTTTTAGTAGCTTAGGTTCGAAATTTCGAATACATAAATTTGTTAAATACAAATCTCGAATACAAAAAATCTTTTAAAACATATCTCCATATATTTTTAACATCAACAAAGGCGTTTATTGATGCTTAGTTTCCACCATTTTAGGCAAAGTTGATTATTTTGTCGATATAGCATTGTCTGCGCCTAATGAGTCTCTCGGAGTGTCTGGACTAGATAGAGGGCCTAGCCAAGTGGCTATCGCACTGAGGCGGCCCATTCTGATAAGCGATAAAGCTCTATATTGCGGGAAAATAATAATCTTCTCCATAAATAGACAAAGCTAGGATTTTGGACGTGCGTATAGCGGGAAAATGATATCGTAATATTTGTATTTTTTTGCTTTGTTTTTTATTTTAGTATGTGTGAACTAAAATATACAATTTCTGAATTTAATCAAACTTATAGCTAGTTTTTTTGATCGTGCAAAATAGTCTGCAGAGATTTTCAATTTGCAGATTTTTATTTATAAAGAAAAAATGTATTTCATCGACGTCGTCGTAAATTTTGCGAAATAACAATTTTGACAAAAACATGGTTCATTCAATATTCGTCATTTTAAACAATTTTCCTACATTGTAAGTCACTTCGCTGCCTATTTAACTTCGTTAGATCGCCGGAGCGATAACGAATGTAAAAATACAATCCCTTTGGAGCGATAAATTGATCGAATGCTTTCAAATTAACTTTACCGAACGTTAAAATAAGTATCGATTGAATACTTAAACATTTCCGAACGAAAATAGATGACGTCACACATACATGTTTGATGGCGTATTTTTCCGCAGATATTTTCGCCAGTCTCAAAACTCAGCCTGACGCAGCACCATTCACGATCCTGCCCTTACGAAAGGTCTAAAGTTACCGTAATGTGGGCACACATTCTCTCGCCCAGGCACGTACTCGGCTCCAACTGGGGGTCATATGTGAATAACTAAATACCCGGCGAGTCATGCTGTTGGTTTCCCGAATACGTGCCGTGTTTGCGAATAATTATATTCTAAACAGTCGTAATGGTAATTATGCTCGGCAGTTAAATTTATTGCTTTAACCTTAAAGTGGGTTTTGCAATAGTGCTAACAAACTACTCAAGGCAAATTATTTTACGCCGCCCGTTAATGTATTTCGTAGTACTGGAAACGGTGATCCCAAAATATGACACACCGGAGTTATTTACTAGACAGGTCATTTTACAATACAATGGTGGCTATTTTGATGACTATAAACATATTCTGTTGTTCATTAAACTCCAAATACAATTTTAGGATATTTAAGTGTTGGTAAACATAATACGCATGGTTTCATTATTAATTCTTCACAGTTCAGTTTAATTAAAGCTAACAAACAAGCAAGAACCTAAACAACATAGTGATGGTAACACCAATACTCAAGAAACTACAATGGTAAAATACAGTAAGTTCGACCTTTAAAGCAACCAGTTTTATTTGGCCCTCCGGCAAAATTACTGATCGGACAAATCGAATAGTTAGATGCTCTCGAAATATGTAATATTATGTGTCATTAGAATGCCCTAGATTTATGAAAGACGAGTGAAAAGGGCATAGAGGAATAGTTGGCTTCCATTTATTACAAGATACATACATAAGTATTAAAATAACAAACGAATCTCGATCTTATATAGTTGTTATAGGGATTTCACGCAAATATAATTGCGACCTGACTAACGTATGGATTTTTTATATCTAGTGGTCAGTTATTACTAAAACACTAAAACTACAAGTTTCAACATAAACACTAATGGATATTGCAAAAACAATTGCCTTAATGTTTTATGGAATAGTTTCACAGCAATATGCGGATTAACTAATTTAGTTTTGTTTTTTTACAAACAAGTTTCTAGATAAACATTTTATATTGAATACACCGCTGTAGCATCATCTTTAGTGTATAAAAATATTGATTAGTATTAAAAATATACTTGATGCTAGTCGATACTCCAATTTAAAAATAGTAAATTTTTGATAAATAACAAATTAATTTATGGTCCTGACCCCCAACACGTTCTTAATTCCAGCCCTGCCCTCACTTCCCCAAGCCGCCCCACACCCCACGAAACATTTTGACGAGTACTCCGACCAAACTGGAGAGAAAAATTCCCCGCTTTTTTTTAGTCTACGTAATTTGATGGATTCCGTGTAAAAATTCTTGAAATTTGCTATATAAATATTTCTCGAGGCACGTTATATTTTCATTACGTTATTTCGTCTCTCCGAAAATTTGTAAATTAAGAGTGATTCGTTTTTACGCCTCGCGCGTCGTTTGTTTCATTAGGTGGGATGTTTGCGTATATGAGAGTACATTGTACTGACGACGGTCTATGTATTTCTACTGTCAGTTTTTACTTCATCTTTTATATTACGGCTGCCACCGTTTATTAATCGGTGATTGCCAATGTTGAGTAATAATAGCAGAAAACAAAAAGAGACTATAAAATCAAATCGCCATATTGATAACCTACAGAATCTCTAGTCTATTTTGTAATGTAATATTTAATCTAGTCAAAATACTTGAAATTATGATTTTATGGTATTCAAAGTTATATCGAAATACTGGTTTTCCTGATAGATATTTGTAGGCGAAAACTAATTAGCTAATTGTCAATATTGCGCAGAATCCCGCTAATACACTCTCAGACTAGGGTCAGAGTTCTCGGAAATATAAATATTTAATTTGAATGCATGTCCGTCAATAACATTCGATTGGTTGCGCAGATGGCCGCCGAGCGCCGACCGCGGGTCGAGGACCAATTGAATTCAATTGCCATGTGACCGGACAACAAATTAATACCCACTGCTTTTTGTACTTTTCTAAAAATGCTCGGTTCAAGTTGTACGGGTCAAATGTATACCGTTTATTTATCAAAGTTCATGTACTTGTATTGGAGTATGTACTGTTTCATTAATTATGTTGAGTACGTGAAATTGTAGCATCATGTTTCAATAAAAATTTCTAGGATGTACAATAATATTCATATTGAAATCAAACAAAACATTAAACAGTAATATTCTTAGAACTATTAGGAATCAAAATAATTATTACACAAATGTCGCTTCACAAATGGGTACTATTCAGCCTAAACTGTCAAAGCATACCTGTCAACCTATCTCAAACTAGACGTTTCCCAACCTGAATAACAGATGGCGCTATTCTGATTCTGCGACGTGAATAACTTTAGACATTAATCAGGCTCATAAAGGTAGACAAAGGGAGCAATTTAGACGCAACCTAATTGGTATTTAGGGCTCAATCCACGCCTAAAACCTGACTTTATTATGACATTTAGGTAAAATAACGCGTGAACTATAAGCATACGGCCTTCGGAAAGCTTTAGCGTCGAAATAACAAATATTTACTATCAAAACAGTAATGCTCTGTTTTGAAAGTGTTATATATACACCTGAGGCGCTTGGTATTGAAATTTATGCGATATAGTGCTAGTCTCCCCCTATCACATCATGGGACAGATATGCTTTAAAAAGTGGTCGCACTAGTTGCGTCTCTACCTAAACTTTTGGAGATAATGTGTTAAGATAAGACACGTATGTTGTCTTTTGGTGCGTATAAATAAGTATTCTCGATTATAGTCCAAGTTGCTACTTAGGATCTATTGAATAAGATTTCCTTGACTTGGACAAATTTTATATGGATGCGCTCGGATTTCAAATAAATGGTAAGAGGTTTGTATTTTGTGATTTTACAACGTTGCTTAATATAATTCGCTGACAATTATTAATTAGTCAATAATAATAAAGTGTTCGGCGAATTTTATTCGTGGGGTGGTGAATAGGGACAATGGTAAGAGTTAGATAGCAGGATTTTTGGGTGTACTATAATCCTAAGATCAATCTCGGTTCCTCGACCTACAGCTGCTCACCATCAGGCCAGTGACTTGATTACGTCATTCTGTTACACAAAAAATCCTATTCAATGAACTATTACAGGTTGTTTACGTGACATTGTTTAAGACTTCAGACTGTTATCACAAAAAAAATACAACGTGAGTCAGAACTCCGTTTATCGGGAT